>NC_142671.1:10431817-10439317 GCF_964200805.1 Pocillopora damicornis
ATGTTTGAACTCGATGAAATAATGAGACAACGAGAAAGCAAAGAGTTTGCTGAGATGTTGAACAGACTTAAAGAGGGAAAGCATACAGAACAAGATATTGTTAACTTAAAACAAAGAATAATAGAAGCCAACAATAGTAACTATCCACTTGATGCACCACATCTTTTTACAGAGAATGAAAAAGTAAATAAGTTTAATGATAGAGCACACCGTAGCATATCTGGTACTAAGTATACAATTAAAGCACATGACAGTGTCATAGGAGCTACATCTACTGAACTAAGAGATAAAATAATGAAGCAAATACCTAACCTGGAACCAAAAAACACTAAACAGCTGCATTACAATCTAAATCTTGCAGTGGAAGAAGGAACAGAAATATCACTGAATACAAGAATTGATGATGGCATGACAAATGGTGCTAGTAATGTAATTAAACTGATTCAACTTCATGCACCAGACAGACCATCTGGTGTCATATGGGTCCAATTTGACCATGCTGATGTAGGTAGAAAAACCAGACATGATAACAGACAATTGTATACCCAAGGCATCGAGCCTACTTGGACATCTATCAAACCTGTTACCGCAGTGTTTGCATTTGGTAAAAATCGAACTGTTCAAGTTGTAAGAAAACAGTTTCCACTTAGACCTGCTGCTGCCAAAACAATTCATAGATCACAAGGTGACACAGAAACCAGACTTGTAGTTAACTTTGGAACTAGATGAAGAGCAATTCCTCATATGCATTATGTTGGGCTCAGCAGAGTAACAACTATAGAGGGACTGTACATCACTGAGCTCAGTGAAGACAAAATAACTGTTAGCTCAGAAGTTGAGAAACATATGAAATATCTTAGAACAGAGGGCAAACTTGAACTATGCATTTCACCTGTCTACAATGCTGATGAGAGAGCTATAAAAGTGTGTTTCTTGAATGCACGTTCCTTGCATAAACATATTGATGATGTGCGTGCAGACTTAAACTACCTAAAAACAGACATCAATATTTTTTCTGAAACACGTTTCAGTAATGCTGATAGCAATACCATGTATCAAATTGGACAGTGTAGTTTATTTAGAAATGATGATATTCGTAATGATAATGGTCGTCCATATGGCGGGACAGCAGTGTATAGTCGCATTGATTATTACCCTGGCTATCCATTCTGCTGTAATAGAAGTGGAATAGAAATAATTGCAATCAGATTAATGGTTATTCCTCTTATAACAATTATAGGAATATACCGCTCTCCTAGAGTGCCAGTTAGTCAATTCTGCACTGCTCTAAGGCAAACACTCATGCTATCTTCAACCAAGTTTAATGTGTTTATTGGAGACTTCAATATCAATTGGCTCAATGAATATCAACGAAGACCACTTTATGATCTCTTTGTCAAGGATAACAACTATAGACAGCTAGTGTCCTGTTATACAACAGATAATAAGACTTGTATTGATCATGTATATACAAATTTGCCTGAAACACATGTGAATGTCAATATATTAGAAACATATTTCTCTGATCATAAAGGAATTTGTGCAGTAATTAGCTGCTTCAGCTAAATAATAAATTGGCTCCTTAAGTTCCCATAGTGGCCAACATAGCATTCAAAACAATCAAACTAACTTTAAGCAACTAAAAGCACATAATTATATTGTTAATTGTTTTAACTTAACAGATCAATAGAGATACCGCCAACATGTCTCAGTCATCGGACTCATCACCAAAGTAAGTATACCTTTAACAATGATTTTTTTTTTTCATGTGTAAGATGTTTATATGGAGTCTTGTTTTTCAATCATTATAAGATAATTTACATGTGCCTATTCTTCTCTTTTCCAGAAAAAATTATTAAGAGTCCAAATTTACATGTAAGTAACCACAGTATTTCATTTAATACTTTTTTGCCTAACAAACAACTACATACTGGTTACTCTGGACCACAGTAACACTTTTATGTAATACTTACAGTATTTAGTACTTATTCAAATTTAAATGAATTCTAAACTAGTACCGGTAACTTCAAAAGTCCATGTCAGTCTTACACTTAGTTTGATACTTAGTGAAGACCACTATACAATAGCAGTTCCAGTACTGAAGGTTTTGCTAATTATTTCACTAAGTGAGATTGCATTCTAGTCTCACATAGCACACTCTTGGCAGAGACTTAATGTCACTAATGCTTCAAAGTAATTGAATGCATACTTCTTTTCCAATCTAATAACTGCTTAACTTTCAATTTTCAGCTCTTGAAGGATATATGCATGGCTTAAGTAAAATCAAGACTGCATCAAATGGAACAACAAATTACTTTGACCTCAAGCTCCAGACGTCTGACGATAAAACTGTTCGCCTTGTTTGTTTTTCACCACCAAAACGGAGCGTTCTTCTAACTGCATATGAAAAAAGATCACCAGTTAAAATAGAAGCCAACTTGAACCCTAAAAAACGACTTAACAGCGACTTAGAAGAGTACACAGTTCCTAAGAGGGCTAAAATAATGCCAACTGAGCTAGAGTTCAACTTCAATGAGAATCTTGACAATCATTTACATGCAGTCAGTCAAGCACTTCAAGCCAACATCTATACCACTGTAGACCTTAAGGTCAAAGTCATTATCAAAGAAGAGAATAAGAATCCCATTGTTCAAGACACAAAAACCAGATACAAGTGTGACACACTAGTGGCTGATGAAACTGGATGTGCTAAGTTGGTGTTATGGGAGAACACAATAAATCAAGTGGCAAGAGGAAAGTCCTACCATTTCAAAAATGTAACTGTGCGCATTTTCGATGATGAGAAATATCTGAACACCAATGAATCCACAACAGTTGAAGAAATAGATGATATTCAGAATATCAACGTTGACGCACCAGAAATCAAGAATAATCTCCTCAAAGTGAAAGTGGTAGGAGTAAACATAAAGAAGTCACCATCTTGCTTGGCCTGTAACCACACATTTCCAACTAAAGAGTAACCAGCACCAGATGCAGAAGAAATAACCTGTACCAATTGTAACATCACAACACTAACATCTTTCTGTAACACAAAGATGGTGGCACAAATAATTGTTAAAACTACTACTCAAGAATTAGAAACCTATACATGTTTCAATGATGGCATCGAGAGTTTTCTCAAGAATGTAAAATCTCCTAAATCTTTGACACAAATAGAACCAGCAGAACTTAAATTCCTCCTCTTGAAATCTGGTCAACACACTATAATAGTTGACAAAAAGGCAAAAATCATAGCCCAATTTCTACCTGCCCCTAATCACCAGTCAACTGTAACACCCTGAGGGGCAGGAGGAGGCTTTTTGGTCATATATTGAAAGAGAAAATGTTACTTGTGCAGTAAGAACTGAGAGTTCGCAAATATTCTGATATTAATAATGTTTAATTGATTATTTTCTGTGAAACTCACGACTATTGTTTTTCACATTGAGTTCAGCAAAAAAAGGCAACACTCGTCAATTTGTTACAAGAATGCGAAACTGTGCACATTCAGAGGTGTGGCAAACAGTGGTATCTACTAAAACTAGAACACCAGAACATCCACTAACAATGTTAGTGAACAGTTAGAATCAGGGTTGGAATTGACGGTTAGTGGTGAGCGATTAGCAGCTATGGTTTGCATTTACTGTTTTTGGTGGTTAGGATTTTTTAAAGGGTGTTCCAGCCGCCTCTAAGTTGTTCTGCTACAACAGTGTTCCTGGTTTTAGTACACGCCAAAAGTAGTGTAGTTGTGTTTGTAGTTTATAATTTCAAAAATGCAATCATTGCATCTACAAGCAGAACATCTATCTAATTTCAAACCATGAATTATGTAAATTGCCAGACGATGCACAAGATTGTGTTTTCATATGTTGCAGTTTAAAAAAATTAATGCAGTTTTTTTTGTTAAAAGGCATTTACATTGCTTAAATTGCCAGTGAATGCACAACTTCAGTTCTGTTTAGTTATCTTGGGGTTAAAAAAAAACTGGATGCAGTTTTTCATAACCTAAGTTATACTGGACTCATGTGAACAGTTAACAAATGTTCATGTTGATTTTGTTAAAAAGCATTTACATTCCTTAGAGTACATTACAGGTCGAAAGCAGCTAAAGTCGAATTGTGAGCCAAAGATAATTACTTAAATCCACACAATTAAAGCGTTATATTAGCCTCACTTTATATTGTAGTTAAAACAAAACAACCTCTTTGTATCTACAAATATGCAAAGATGACTTGAATAAACTGTTACTGTTATTTCTTTACAACTAAATAGTGTTACAGCCTTCCAAGCTTCAACCTTGGTTCATTATCTTTGTTCACTGAAGTGTGATCCAGGAAAGGTCTTTAGCACTTCATCATTCTTTAATATAAAGTCTTCAAATGCCAACAAGACATTGCCCCAAATTTTGCTGAACACGAATAATATAAATAATATTTATCAAATTTTCAACCCAAGCAACAACCTTAGGCCACAACTCTTTACCTTCACTGTCAGAAAAACTTTTCCCTCTACCATTCTTTTTTATTTTTTTTTTTTTAATGAAAATCCACATTCATTTTCCCATCTTTGTCTTTGTGCTCACATCCAACCCTTTTCCATTTGATTATTTGACAAACACCTGACCTGTGTTGACTTCAACTTCATGCAGCAATTCCCATACTAAAATCTTTACTTACTCTAGCTGAAACCACTTGCACTCCCGCGAGTGCTTTTTTTTTTTTTGAGTGGCTTCCATACAGTCTATTAAATCTTAATTTATAACTTCATTTTATATGTAGTCACTTCCCAAAGATAACCTTTCACTCCCAGGAGTGACCGATTAAGATTTTCTTCAAGCATTATCAATATAATGTCAAGCAAAAGGGTGATTGGGCACCAAATTCTCAAAGCTTCAATTTGATGAAATGTTTTTCAGACTGTAAGGAAAAATTGTATTGAGATCTTGGGAGTGAAAGGGATATCTGTCATTTATAGTAAAGTTGCCTATGCTTACACAAGTAATGGGGTTTTCACTTGCAAGGAGATATGAAAAAGCCTTGAAATTGCATCATGGCCTTGAGAGTAATGGTATGAAGGGTCATAGAGAGCTATGGAAAACTATGGAATAATTGTTATCAGAGCAGTATAGTAATAAATACACTAAACAAAGGATGAGTGTTCTCATTTTTTGGGAAAAAAGTCACTTCTTCAGTAAGTCAAATGAAAAGTTGAAAACATTGTGAATAAGGTCATGAATAGGCATTGAAGGAGGAGGAACCCTGATAAATGGTTAAAGTATTATCAGAATGAAGTCTACATTTTATAGATTTAAAGTAACAAATAAAGGGCACTTTTTTCACCAGCCTGCAAGGTTTGTGTTTGTGTGGTAAAATTGCTCATCCTCCACGCCAAGGAAGTCATAGGATTTGAGGACTGGTTGTAGAAAGTAATATTCATAGAAAATGATTAAAAGTGAGGGTAATGATCCTTTTAGGAACAGTGAAAAATGAAATTTTTGATTGGAGATTGTTAAACATTATTCTGAAACAAATCTCACAATGTGAGGTCATCAAAAACCCAAAAAACATTCAGAACTTTCTTTTTTTTTCAATGCATAAGAATGTGTACGCTTATTAGGTTCTAGATTGTGATTCTTGTGATCTTTGTTTTTTAAAGCTGGGAACTTTCAGAGGAAGAAGAATCAGGAGGAAGTGATGTAGAGACATTGGTGAATCAACAACAGACTGGAGTAAGTATGACGGCAACTTTGACTATTTACTTTGGCATGGACTATATATATATATATATATATATATATAGGTAGCCTTGGCTCAGTGCTTGGAAATTGAGAAAATTCTTGAAATTTATACTGAAATTAGATGAAGTTGAGGCTTTCTAAAACTTTGGAGAATTTTTGTAACCTTCTAAATGCTCTGAGAAAATTCCCTGCTGCCTTTGGATTGAAAAGAGAGCATCAACCATATTTACCCAATCTCATCCAAGAACAGCTTCAAAGATAATGCTCACAATGCCTATTTTTTTCATAAAAATTAATGTTTAACATATTTACTGTGCTGGATGCTGACCTATTCAGGTTTTTATTTGCATTGTTGTCTTCGCTGGTCTGAGAAGTCGAGTCAGCTACTTTTACCATAGCCAGTGCAAAATTTCAATGATGCACAGTTGTGAGATGTGATTTACTGTTAGGCTGGAAATTACTCCCTTTTTCTTTGCCCAGCCTGAAAAATCAATAATATTTGAAAGCAGACTCTAATTAAAGTCACTTTCATTATGCTACAATATTTATTTATAGAAGAGCTACTTGAAGTTCTTATTCAGCACACAAAAAAATACTGTTATCACATTTGTATTTTCTCTCTATAAACTAATTATTATTTCTCTAACTTGTGCATATTAATAGAAGAAAAAAGCAAGACAGCAGGTACCACATCAAGAGATGGCCCAAAGAAAAATTCCCACCTTACCACCAACATCTAATCCAGGGAGAAACCTGCCTCTCAAACAAAATGGGTCCATTCCAAGTGTACCACAGACTCAAAGCCCTGCTATGAAAAGAAACTCTGATAATTCAGTTCCCTGTGGAAAAATACCCACTTTGCCTATGAATCCCAGTGTGCGAAAGAATGGTCAGGTGACAATGTCAGAGAAACAACCCATATCTCCAAGCTTGTACCGACATCCTCTGAAGAAGGAAAAAATTGATGCAATGGTGAAGGCCGCATACAATAATAAGGGAAATAGTGACTCTGTTAAGGTAATCAGGCTTTCTTGTATCTGCCAAATTTTGTGCATCTGTAACTTTTTACAATTTCAGTTTAATTGTCAATATGCTTGGCAAAGAGAATGTGGAAAATGTACAACCAATTCTTAGTTTTACAGACCTTTTACGAAACAAGTTAAAAATAGACACGGCAAAGAAATTGAACATTAGATTTTGGGTATGTGTGTATTATAAAATGAAGTAGAGTATTGCACATTTTTATGTAGCCCAGCTATCACCACAGAGTTAAGAAAGCCTTTTTCTTCCTCCATAGGATTTTGGAGCCAGTGAAAGAGGAAAAATATCAGTTCAATCAAGCAAGAGTCAGGCTGCAGGAAACAGAGATAAAAAAGAAACTCTTGATGCTCGTATTTGGGATGAAGATGATGTGGATTCAGTGAAGGTAATGTTGTCAAATGTTAACTGATAAGTGTAAATGAACATGATTGTATTTTGTATCAAAGAAATAAAGTTGTTTTTTTTTTATATTTGGGGAAAATGTTGTTGCTGTTGCATTATTATCTAATCAAGATATCGAACCCACTTTTATTTTGTAGGATTTTACAGGAAATGATCGCCAGAAGGAAGCAAAGTATATGGAGCGTACTGATGAGGCAATTTATCAGCGAGCTGCAGAAGAACACATTAGGAGACCACCTCTTTGGCATGATGATGAGGTAGATTCTGTCAGGGTAGGTACTTGTCAAATGTAGTCCTTCTTATGCTTGGAATAAATTTAA
>NC_142671.1:10444317-10526817 GCF_964200805.1 Pocillopora damicornis
TCAGTAAACCAAATATGGACTATTTGCTGCCTTCTCACAAACTTTAGAGGGCCACTATATTAAAACAATAACTTGCCTGTTAGTATTGTGTAGTTCCATTACATTTCCTTACCCCCCCCCCCCCACAAGAAGATTTTAGGATAGAGGTGGTGCCCCCTTGTAAGGGAGGTTCGAAATCACATTCTCTATACAGCTCACATGAGTTGGTTACATGTACTTAGTCCAAAAATCCTAAATCCTTTCATAAATTATTTGTCTCTGCTGCTACAGCTTACATCCTATTTCAAGCACTTATCAAAACATTAGGCTTAGTCACACAGATTTTTTTAACTATGCTTCACAAAGCAGGCTATGCCCCCACTTTTTTTAACAGTTCAGGGAGGAGGTATTCAAAATAAAATTTGTCTAATTTCATCTTCATCTCTGAACAAAATTCTGCATCAAACCTCACTCTTTCTAAATGAAAGTCAGATTTACAATAAACATAAAAATCTACCCATTCACAACCTGTCAACATCATCTGTCCCATGATCTGGTAGTAATAGCTATGTGTTTTTCGAAGTTTATAAACCCCATTTACACATTTCAGATATTTCAGCTGCGAGATTGAATCCGTAATAGGGCACTTGATTTCCAGCAGCCCCCAGGGATTGTTTTCAGAGGGATCATAGACCCTTCGATCTGGAGAGGCAGCCAGATGTGGACATGATGGGTTGATAACAATCCCGGCAGGGAAAACATTGCAATCTCCACTGTCAGCATATGCAGAAGCTGCCTCTTCTTCTGTATTTATACCATGCCTCATGGCTGCAGTTTGCACAGTCTTCTTTAGTTGCCTTACTGCCAGTGATTCAAAGTCAGCCCTTCGGGCACAAACATCTTTAAATTTACTCGAAGATAGCCTCTGTGCCCTCAGATCATGCCACTTCTGAGTGTCAGACTGCTCCCTTGTTTCTTCCTCATATAAACAGGATTGTGCTTGTGAGACACTAAGCCCTTCAGCAAAGTTAAGTTCTGCCAAAGTAGGCACAAATGTATAATTGCTTTTAAGCAATGGTACACCAAAAGGCAGTGGCTCCTGTGGCCCCTCAACATTAATGTGAATTTTTGGATCATTGGTTGTGTTCTGACGTTGTTGGTATGATATAACTGAGCCATGAGCTACTCTCCCTAGTTTACTATTCACATAGTCCAAACTGTCAGTTTCTGGAACAATACTGTTTACTTGCATGTCTTCATATTGTTTGAATATGTCTCTCATAGAATCAATGATTTTGGGTGAACCAAAATGTTCTGGAATCGGATTATACAGAGTGGACCGTACTCCATCTAACCTGCGTATTTTCTTTTTTTGTGTTGCATCATTGCTCGGTGGTTTCACTTGCTGCACCAGCACCTCTTGCACCTCGTGGGGATTGATTCCTGCTGTCCTTTGAGGAACGTGCCATGTTTGTGGTAGACTTGTTTTTGACATGGCAGGAGGTACACTTTTTAAGCCCAGTTTTCTATAATGCTCAAGGAGGTAAACCAGCCCTATTGCATGGTTACAGAGCCCTGCACCTGCTTCACAGTTGCAGGAGGTACTGGTTATTTTAACTTCGGGAGTCCTTGATATCTCAACCTAAAAAAAATTAAATGGATAAATATCTGCTGTGAATGTGTGTGTGTATGTTTTAAGAATTAACTCGTATGAAAATTACATCAAGCAAAGTTCGAGCTGAGACAAAACTTAAGTATTATAAATAAGCTTACCTGTAACCTCCATGGCTCTTCATTTTTTCTCTGTGATTTGTAGCTTCGAGCTCTAACAATTACTTGTGTATCCTGAGTTTTAACTGAAAGCAAAGTGCGAATATGGAAGTTTAATACACTATAGATTTTGCACAAGAGATTTCGAATGGCGAATCGTGCAATAAACGAAAAAAAAGCACGATCTAAGATGCCTAAAGAAGCATGCGTAGCGTGAAATCACACCAGTGTTGCAGTTAAATTTGAGACTGAAAGGAAACTTTTACCTTCGACATCGAAGATATACCCTTCGCAGAAGTTACTATAACCACGAGTTACCACCTTCTTCGGGACTTCTCCATCGGTCTCAAGCCATGTCTCGATAAAAGAGGCGTCAAAAAACGGAACATTGCGGAGAGATTTCGACCACGCAGCAGAAAATCCACCTTCAGCCATATTGGCTAAACAAGCATGTCGTCCAGGATGCCCGTCCAGCCTCGTTTTGGTGCGGCCCTCGATCCAAGATGGCGGTGCGTGATATCACCCTATACTAGAGCCAGGGACATTATTCAACGGCGGCAGATGAGAGAGTAGATTAGGGCTTGCCAAATCATGTTCAGCAAGACCCAGTTTTCGACGCCCTGCTCTGCAGCCGCGACGTGTCGGCAAACGGTTCGATATCCTATTGTCGACCAGGCAACGCCAAAGAGCTCCATCGAGAGGTTCTAGCGAAATTAAAGATCGAGCAGCCACCAGAAACGCTTTAGAGTAAATCCTTGCCATCCACGAGATCCCCAAAATGTAGATAATGTGTCCTTAAAAATGTTTCATGGTAAAAATTGGAAAAATTGGTAAAAATTGGAAATCAGAGAGAGCGAGTCGGAAACGTGTGCTGCCTGCTAGGCGCTCGTTCCCAGTCTTATTACTTAGTGAGATTGAAACTTTGATTTATCTTTCCAATCCTCAGCCATTTTATGGTTACAAAATATTGTCAGAGGTGACTTGAGTTTGATTCAGGATTTTTTGATTGTAACTTTGTGCATAACTGTTTTTTTTAAGACAACAACAGTAACATGAAGTCAAAATCTTTATTTCCTTCAGCCATTTGTGACAGAAGAACCAGTTGCAAAGAACTTTAGCATCAATAACATGGTGATAGAGGAACGTATGAGACAAGGACAGCCTCCCCCTTGGCATGAGGAAGATGAGAGAGATTCTACCAAGGTAGATACATATTTGTACTGCACTCCAAAAGTAAAGTTATTCAGATTACTGATAGGATTGTCAACTTGAATATTATATGTACATGCAGATATATTTCACAGAAACTCACTCAGCTGTGCAAGTTATTGGGGACATTCTTATTTTGCTCTGCTTTGCTTCCTGGTTTAGCTCCATGGTTACTGTGGGCGACTAGCGACAGATTCTATTTCTATAATTTGATACGCTGCGCATTACAGATGTTGTTGTTTTCACTTTGATATTCATGCACATGGTTTTAAACCGTGTCTCTGGTTTGTTGACTGTAACTTTATCGACGTTTGATTATCAGTTGCCTGCATATAGAGAGAGCCAGCAGTCCGTATGGATTTAACTTGATGTTTGTGGTTAATTTTTTTTGTTTTACCTGCTGTAGGACTTTGCTGCCCAATATCGTAAAACAAGATCAATGGAAAACTCGCGCCGTCCTTCAGAAGAAAACATTTATCTGACTCCACCTTGGATGGAGGATGATCGCCAGTCTTGTGGGGTGAGTACCTTCAATTGTCCACTTTGTAGGGAATTAATATTTGACAAACAACTAATTATTTTGCCAACCTGTGCTCGACTGTGCCCACTAAGTGCTGGTATCTAATTTGCTGCTGTGATTTATGATTTACAAACACCATAGTTCATCCTCTAAACGCAGTTATCAGTTTAATCGAGGCACTTGAATTTTATAACATCTGCAAAAGGATCGGCAGTATTTTAAAACTGGTTCTGCTTTTTTCGATTATATAGATAAGTGATTCCAAGCAAATCTTGCGATTTTTTTAGACATTTAGGACCTCAAGATGAATTTGTTGTGATTCAGTTTTATCCTTGGTTCAGTGAAGGTTAATTTTTTGTTGCTTTTAAGTTCTTTTAACGCACTATTAAAAGCACATAGGATAAATCCAAACTTTAAACGAACGATGAGTTTGAGAGAGAGTATGTTAATAAGTTTTACCCTCAATCAGCTGTAAGGAGCTATTGCCGATAGTTAAAAACTTATAAACTCAACAATGTTTCAGCGTATTTATGTAATGCTGCTGTTAAAAATCTCACAGGGTCGGAACGGATCAGATCATTCTTCAAACCGATCGTACAGAATGACCCTGGAAGAACAGCGAGCTATTCAAGAGGAGGTCAGAAGCACAGGAATCGCAGAGGCAAGCGATAAAGTGCAAGTTCTCCGCGATGAAAAAGCTGCCGAGAAAACTGTTCAAGGAGTCGGACCACCTGTCCCGGGAGATAGTGGATTTTGTAGCGAGCAGGACCAGCATGCACAGCAAGGACAAGGTATTCAGGCGCTTTACGTTTATCCTTTTTCGTTACCAGGAAGAATAGTGGCACAACTGTAAGGGTGATGAAAATCAAGTCGGAGAAATTTTTTTTCGATCGTGTCATCAGACCGTCATCAAATTTTAAAGCCACTAATTCGATTCCAACAAGAGAATCACAGGGAACACGATTACATCTTTCTAAACATCTAACAAAACAAATTTAACCATTTAGCAAATACATGTGCTTTGATATCGATTCATTAAGAGGACCATCGTTGGAATAAAACGATCAAATATCCACTGTGAAGTCTTGTCTAAATGCATCAGCCATGCTTTGTGAAAAATTGCCAGTGTTGTTTTAATGTACTAATGTGACTTGTTCCTCCACAGGACCCCCAGCTGATGGTGTAACAAGTGAAGCTATGCCACAGGGCGATCCACTAATTACCAAAGACATCGTTATCGTGGAGCCCCCGCAGGAAAAACAAACTCTTACTCAAGCCCAGGTCTCTAGTAAAGTTATGGCGGATACTTACAAGCCAGTTGCTTTGAATCCAGCTGACGATAGCAGGCTAGTCAATCAACCGTTACCTAGCAACAGGGATAGGCCGAGCAGATGCACTGGTCCACGTGAAGTGAGAAGTGGCCAAAACGAGAGAAATCATGGCGGCGTCGAAGGAGGAAACCATAATCGGGGCATCGCCAGGAGCATCAGTCAGTCGAGTTTGGAAGCCATGTGTTATTCACCGCATGACGCTTTGGACGGCATGGAGACGTCCAGCCTGGTCAGTTTCGCCAGCACCGCGGCCACTCACCACGACCTTGACACCCGAATCGACATGGTACAGTCTCTTTTGTCCATGCTGGGAACACATGACAAAGATGACATGTCACGAACTCTGTTGGCGATGTCAAACAGCAAGGACAGTTGTGCAGCCATGAGGCAATCAGGATGTTTACCGCTTCTTATTGATCTGCTCCACGGTAAAGACTTTACGGACAAAAATTCGCGCCGTGAGGCTCGCGCGCGTGCTGGACTCGCTTTGCATAACATTGTCTACTCCAACGTGGAAGATAGGCGTGGTCGTCGCGAGATACGAGTTCTAAGACTGCTGGAAATAGCGCGTGCGCACTGTGATGTTGTGCAGTTTAAAGGTTTAGCAGTACACCCCTGTGCGGAACGTTGGTATCCACCTCTGAGGGAATATGGACCAGGTCCGGCCATTGCTGCCCTTATGAAGCTTTCGTTTGAAGAAGATCATCGCACGGCCATTTGCGAACTCGGTGGCCTTCAAGCTATCGCTGAACTCGTGCAGATCGATCACCAGGTGAATGGACAGTGCAAAGACTTCTACAGCATCAGTCTTCGTAAATATGCAGGCATGACAATTACCAATCTTACTTTCGGTAATACGAAGAATAAGAGCTTGTTGTGCGGGATCCCAGGTGCTGTAGACGCCATTATCGCTCAGCTGAACACCATTGAAGAAGAAGAGATTATTCAAGTTTCTGCAAGTGTACTTAGAAACCTGTCTTGGAGAGCGGATGAATTTTGCCGCAAGACTCTTCGCGAAGCTGGTGCAGTGAAAGCGTTGTTGGCAGCGGCCCAATCATTACAGGGCGAACCCGCCCTGAGAACAACCCTCAGTGCTCTTTGGAACCTGTCAGCTCATTGCTCGGATAACAAGGTAGAGATTTGTGCGGCACCAGGCGCCCTGAATTTCTTCGTCAGGTGTCTCAACTACTCGAGTCCCTCTGGTAACATTTCCGTGGTAGAGAGCAGCGGAGGAATTTTGAGGAATCTTTCGTCACACATTGCCGTGCGTCCCGACTATCGTAAAACCCTCAGGGATTGCAGCTGCTTTCAGATAATGCTCACTCAACTACGTTCGCCAAGTCTAAGAGTCGTCAGTAATGTGTGTGGTGCCTTGTGGAACCTGTCGGCTCGGTGCGTCGAGGATCAGGAGCTCCTCTGGGAGCTCGGTGCTGTGTCTCTGTTCAAGTCGCTTATCAATTCGAAGCACAAAGCCATTGCCCAGGCCTCAGCTGCAGCCTTACGAAATTTGATGGCTGTGAAGCCAGGAAGTTCTACTGATAACGAGTCAACATCATCTCGTGCAGCCAGACACTATCGCAGTATGCCTGCGAATATGCGATCAGCAGAGGCACAAGCTAGAATTAAAAGTGATCCAGCTAGAGTGTTAAACAGTTCTTCGAGAACTCAGTCTCCAATACCCCAAGGCCAGGCTACCCAGCCTCCACTTTCCACGCGTCAAGCTGCAAAGCAAGATCACGAAGCTTCCTCTCACCCTGCAAATAATGTCCAACAATGTCCGCTACACCCCCATGGCCTTGTCTCTAAACAGACGGAAGACTTCAGATCGCAGCCTTCCTACTCCGCCGGTCAGGCTGGTATCGTCTCAGTCACAAGGCAAGATGTTGATGCCGCGTCACGTGTACAGCAGTCTAGGAAAAAGAAAGTTGGATCTTCTGCCTCTCTCGCTCACTCGAGCTCAAGCTCCAACCATGGCGTTGTCCAGGATGTCGAACCCAGTCCTTCCCTCCTACGGAGCAGATCAGATGTTAGTCCCAGGGCTCTGGCCGGTAGACAACGGAGAGCTAAGGCACGAGGCGTTGACGCGAACAGTGTGGGCAGCGGAGCCTCTCTGGAGGGAAGACATGCTGCAAATTTTAAATGGAATCACAGCAATGATTCACTGGCTAAGTATCGTCGCCAACCTCGCCGAGATGCCTCCGTGAGGCAGAATTACGAACGGCCTGATGTCGATCCCCGTCATAGTGGACAAGCTACCGAAAAGCGCCAACACACTCGTTCTTCGAGCGACGGCTGTGTGGTAATACCTCTATTGTGTGACTCGTACCCTTTACATGTATCACACAAACCCAAGAGAGACACATCAAGAGACAAGGGTTCTGGAGAGGCGTCTGTGATATCCAAGATCAGAAGTGTGGTACAGAAAAACTTTGAAGGAGGAGGCGGACACCCTCAGCAGTCAGTATCTCAGCAGGGAGAGACTACTTCCATGGTTTCCCCGTCTACAGTTAAAAGACTCAACCAGTGGGCCGAGGCATGTCCTGGAGAGACTTACGAGATGACAGAGTTTGGGCTGCAGGAGGAGAACTCCTCGAAAATACGTCAAGCGGTAAAGCAGCCCGGTACCTCGGATCAAATCTTCGCAAACATTGCGCGATCTGATCAGAAGCACTCAACACAGAAGTTCAAATCCTACCGTGACTCAGACAGTGACGCAGATACGGAGATCGCTATCGAAGGTGAACGAAACCTGTTCGGTCACCCTCGGAAAGTAATAGGTTATTTCGAGGTGGAAAATGCTTGGATTCAAAAACCAACATTCGAGGCTAATCCTTCTCGTTCAGCGGACACGGAGAGCGTTGCTTCATCAACTTGCAGCTGTGACCCAATGGAGAATGTCTGGATTCGTCGTCCAGACGCCCAAAGCTCTACAAAAGGTAATTGTGGGAAGTGTAATCGCAGTCGAGCCGTTAAGAATTCGGAAAAAAATATTCCTAAGAAACAGATGGTGAAAAGTAGACGAGATTCGACTGACTCTCCAATATCCAGCCCCAGCTTGCATCGTGTGTTCAAGAGCACGTCAGGACGCGAACAGAAAAAGAATTCTGATCCAAGCAAAAGAGGAGTCAAAGTTACGTCGCTGTAAGAAAGCCATTAAATCTCACGCATGGAATTTTATGAAAAAATCAAGGAGCAATTCCTTTTAAAGTGATTTAATACGTAGTTCATCATAATGGCAAAGTCTGTAGCTCATACTGAACACCTCTTGAGTGGTTTACATTATGAAAGGCTTTTGGTGTCAGCAAGTGGTAAAATTTTCCCTAATGAGAACTCCGAAAGTTAACTTTATTCGTCAAGATCATCCTGATTGGCTGTTGATATCTGTTCAAGAAGGGATGTGGAGGGTGTTAGGTGATTAAGTTGTGTCAAATACAAAATCACTGTAGATATATCTAGTGTTGCTATGTTAACGACAGCTTCTATTTGGCGGGAAAATATGCACGGATATTTGTCTGCGGATATTATCTGTTCCAAGATGCGAACAGTTTTCCGAGAACGAAGCTCGAGGAGATTTATATGGTTCGAGGAACAGATAATGTTCAAGGAACAGTATACGAGGATAATTTCGCTCATAGTAGAGGCTTTTGTGGTTATTATCCTTCAAGTATTTTGCAACGCGTGTGAAAAAATGTTTACAAACAGGGTACTGCTGCCGGTGTGGGGTGTTTTGTTTTTTATTCTCTTGAACGACTTAATGAACAAACAATTCTTTCCCTCCTTCAGTAACAACTACAAAACGCTCTCATTTTGAATTAAATTTTAAACGAGGATTTATGGTAGTGGACGTATGGTTTAAAATTGGGGAATATCACTTGGGTGATATCCACGGATATCCCCCAGTTTTAGGTGGGAATATTCGGTCACGTGATTTTTAGACCAATCGCGCACAAGCAAAAATAATTGATGGATCATAACGGTATATATTACATCATATACTCACAAATTATAATATATGGTCAAAGTTATTTGTATAGAACACCAGTCTTCTCATCTTTTATGTGACAATGATTACAAGCTCATAAATTGCCTCGTGGCTTAAATTGGTTTGAAGTTTGTTCAAGGCGTTGTTGGATTTAAATGTTGTCGTTAGCCACTGCTTTCGTTTGGAGGAGCTAGGAATGTTATCTTACGAAGTTTGCATCCTCCAGGTAATTGGTAAAACATGCCAGAAATTAACGTGGACGCTAAAACGCGGCGAGAATTTGGAACAGGCAGTGAATAGCGAACTTCTTAAGACTGAAGGTTTTTATCCTAACCTTTCACAAAAGCTTCTCTAATCACCTTCACCTTGTAGGCAAAGAAAAGTGGTTCAAAAGCCATCATTTTTTTTGTTATCTTCACGAGGTGTAACTGTTGCCTTTAGCTTCGTGTGCAATATTTGAAGATCAATATTAACTTATTATTTTTGCAGAGTTAAGTTCAGAAGCTAAAGAGACGATATTAAAAATTTAAATTATTTCTACTGTGTGACTGCCTTTTCCTTGTACAGCTTCAGTGATCAAAATTCGGGTTGTTGGTGAAACCTTTTTAAAATCTGTTCGTTGTCTCGTGTCATTAAATATGATTAAGTGAGAAATTTCGTTAGAGTATGGATATAATAAAGCGTAATCAAAACTGCATGCTGAGCAAATCGGAAAATATTTTTTAAGGACCTAATATTACATAAGTGGGAAAAGGTGAGCTAACAAGTCGCGATCAGTTGTTAGGTTAAAATACAGGCTCGATTATTTCGATCAAATCTTGGATAACTTTGGTCAATTGACGACTGCCGTCACCTAAAAACATCTACTTGAAGGAGCCAACTGAATTGCACCCGGTCGAGATCAGCGAAAGCTGAAAGTTATTCCCTTCTGTATTTAGTTACCTATATGAAAATATTTTCCTTCAAGAAATTTTCGAAACTGTGACTGCGAAGATCCCTAACATAACCGTTCGTCGAATTTCTTCATACGAAATCATTCCATGTTTTAAGTTTCGTTTCAAGAGCGTTAAAGCAAGGCCACTGTATGAGGTATGACGAAGTGATGTATGGGTAAACAACTTGCTATCTTGTACATAGTGAAGGAATTTTATTACCAATTTAAATTGGAGCAGGTCCACAGAATCACAGTGGAAACTGATTTTTCTTTTTAGTACATTAATAGCCTAGATTTCTGTGTTTGTCCAACATCATCGACAGAAAGGTAATAGAGAAAGTAGCGAAATCACTATTTACTTTAGGCACTTCTAACGGTCAGAAATTAAAGTAACAAAATATAGCATCCTCGGCGAAATCTCACCAGTAGCCGAAAAATGTCCGACGTCATTTGGCTATTCGAGCTCCTGAAATATAGAGTTGCTTAGCAACGTCGATTCGTTTTTAGTCTCTTAAGCGAGGAATATTCTGATGTCTTTGGGTGGAACGCTCGGATTCCCAAATTTTTCTGACTCTACTCCATATCCACGACTAGTATTTTAAAGTACAAATTACCACGCAATGCCCGCATAGTATCCCTGACTCATCGCAATGAATTACAATATTTGTGAATTGTAGTAATTTTTTCCTGCCTATAAACTTGGGCAGAAATTACGCTTTTTGAAATTCCTTTATATAGCTAAATATAAATTGTCTTTCCTCTTAGCGAGGACATTGATTCAATGATTTTTTTAAACCGCGATGATATCTAATGCTCTATCGTTTGGAAACAGTTTACGCACAAGCATGACTACAAACTGTGGTCCTTCCATGAGAGAATTCAGAGGATTAGCAATAAATGAATAAGCTTCCATGATGTATTCTGCTAGACTCGCGTATTGTTTGTTAACTCGAAGTGTTTCCAAGTTATTCAGAGCTTGCTCGGCTTCGGCAGTGGAAGAAATGACACGTCCACCTGGGGCTAACTGCTTTGTCTGCCACGAAAGAACAAAATAAAAGCAACATTAGGCACACTTTGGAAGTAGTTCTTCTACGTTGCACATTAAATTTCCAAGATGATTATTTGTAAAGCCGCAAAGAGTACGTTGTTAATGAGTCGAAAGTAATACATGATTGCATTAATTTCATTCATTTCGCCTTGTATTGGTGTAAAAAACTCACGTCATCCAATCAGATGTGAAAATAAAGCCAGTTGCGCTCAGTTCCCTATCGTGTTACCGCGCTGGAAATCGAGTATTTGTGTTCCTCGAGATATCAGTGGTATATAAATTTTGCTCTTAATGGCCGTTGTGATAGCTAGGGTTTTAGTTCTTCGACATCAGATGGTAAAGTGGTAAAGTATTCTGAAAGTTTCAGGAAAAAATTCTATTTTGAATCTCAAACAGTGAAATTGGACTGAAGGATTCTGATCGTACCCCTTTCGGTTCTCGCACATATCCTGGGGCTTTGGCTTCTAGTCTCAAAAGAGAGTTTGAAGGCATCTGTGCCAGCAGGAAAGCTTCCAATGCGCGGCACATGAACCGGAATCTGCAAAGAAATGAGAAATTAAAGAACTACGTACAATGTATTGATTTTTAGGTGAGTTTGTTTCAACATAGTGTTAAAAACTGTAGATCACTCAAGTGATTCACGAGTTTCTTCTAGCACCCTAAATCAACTACCCTCAATCACAGTTCTGTCAATAGAGGGCTACAGTTTATCAATCTTGAAAAATTCGACTGACACTTCTTTTAAACTTTTTGTTTATCCATCCTTCATCACCCTGGTTTTTTTTTATTATCCTTATCTCGTAGATGTTTGTCAACCCGAAAAAAAAAATCATTTTAAGCTTTTATTTCATTCGGTGACAATTCTCTGTGTCGCTGAAATGTGACCATAAAAATTGCAAGGTGCTTCCTTCAAAGTAGTTGTGGCAGAAACTGCCAGCAGAGAGCGTCGACTGTGTTAGAGACAATCGGCTCAAAGAAAAAACACAAAAATACTCACTGAACACTAAGCTGCGACTTCTTTCCAAATCCAATAGCTCCTAACAAACCAGCAGAAGACTTGTCTTCTCCTAACGAATGCAGATACGAAGCAAGAAATGACAGCTGTTTGGTCAAATCTTGTAAAGGTCCTTTTGCATAGTAAACCTGTCTCACAGACAGTTGGAGAATCTTGTGCCACAGTAACGTAACCTTGGTTTCAAATTCACGCCTATGATAAACGAGATTAAGAAACTCAAATAAAGGCAGGTTCAGACACAAATCTTTACCCCATGATCTGATTCGTAACTCTCCCTTGCAGATCTATACATTTCCTTTTAAATTGATCCAGAGAATCTTTTATCACATCGTGACAACTGTCTAACTCTCGAGCTGATGAGTGTGTATTCTGTTTCACCCACTAAAAATCATATCCATATCCTCACCTCATTTTAATTTGCGAGCACCACGTGACTATATCAGTAAGAACAGACATCTCTTGGACTGGACTTTGACATGAGGACAACTTAAGGAGTATGTTTGTGTAGAGCGTCAGCAGAGCACCTTGCCTGACACATTCTGAAAGAATAATATAAATCACTCCATGAAATATGTCACTAACCGAATAAAAGTGCATTCGAGTAGCGCCCGAGTAGTTGCAAGAGTTTGTTTTATCAAAGGAGAAGACGCAGACTATTGGTTTTTTGTACAAATCTTCCAGCCTTCTTCTCCTACGCTACTAGCTGTCAATTCTGCGATAGATGGTGAGTTAAGTTAATACCCTAACAGTGTGCAGCTGAAAACAAACCAAAAAAAGAAAAACAACAACAACAACAGGAGTTCTTAAAATTTTCAAAGGCTATTACATCAGTACCACAAAATTGAGATTATTCATTCTCGATATCTAAGCGTGATAGTTGATAAGAGCAAAAACCAGAGCTCATAACCGAAATATGAAATCACATAGGACTCGTGATCGAGTCTAGTCAGGGATTTTCGTGTTGTATCCTCTCACAGTGTCACAATCTCTCTTTATATAAGTGAGCGGTTTGTCCCGAGGAGCTGGCGAGAATTGGCCTGGAAAATAAAACAAAAATAGAACTGACCTTGAACAAATTCATCTTGTGCGAGCTCCGGCACCGCTACACTGGGTACAACTTGTGCCCAGCCTCCATCCACGTCCGTTTGAGCCCCAGTGGGGTTTGGTGGCGAATACTTTGTAAAAAATGACTGGATTCCAGTCTCCGCAACGGAGACCATGTACTGGATGTTAGCAAGGGTCCTACAAGCTGCCGATATGGACACCAAGACAACCATTGTACAAGAAGTATCGCGGATGAACTGCAATATAGAGTCCAGAGTAACACGGAGTACATCTCCCACGGGAGAACAAATGTTCAAGAGGTTGAGTGCCTCGGACATCATCATGCACACCTCTGATGCAGTACTTGCTGGATCAACACCTAGGTGGAAGGTCATTCATAGTTCACAAGATGACATTCTAGAAATTCACGCCAAGTCAGAGAAAGCTGGGGACTGATCAACGTAAGTGGTCAAAACATATCTTAGGATACCTTTGAGAAAATCGAAGCTTCAACGGAAATTACCGCTATAACAAGGGTGGCGCTTCTCACACTGCGCAACTTTCTGCAGGGAAGAGCGATAATTTCCCTTTGCGTTTTCTTGTGAAGCTATAGCGAGTGCATTCCAAAGTGTTTTATTGGTTACTGAGCGTTTCAAGTCAAAAATCCGAGCCCCAGATGGGATTTGAACCCACGACCCTCCGTGATCTAGTCGGATGCTCTAACCACTGAGCTACTAGAGACTCTATGGTGAGCAAGGGTCAATTTATGGGTCTTGACTGGAACCGCATCACGCGGTTACACAGCCAAGTAATTAGTGCGAACTCACTAACAGCATCGCGCTGTCACGTTAAGGCATATGCAGCCAACCATCCAAAGAGAGTAAATTAAAGTTAAAAATCCGAGCCCCAGATGGGATTTGAACCCACGACCCTCCGTGATCTAGTCGGATGCTCTAACCACTGAGCTACTAGAGACTCTATGGTGAGCAAGGGTCAATTTATGGGTCTTGACTGGAACCGCATCACGCGGTTACACAGCCAAGTAATTAGTGCGAACTCACTAACAGCATCGCGCTGTCACGTTAAGGCATATGCAGCCAACCATCCAAAGAGAGTAAATTAAAGTTAAAAATCCGAGCCCCAGATGGGATTTGAACCCACGACCCTCCGTGATCTAGTCGGATGCTCTAACCACTGAGCTACTAGAAACTCTATGGTGAGCAAGGGTCAATTTATGGGTCTTGACTGGAACCGCATCACGCGGTTACACAGCCAAGTAATTAGTGCGAACTCACTAACAGCATCGCGCTGTCACGTTAAGGCATATGCAGCCAACCATCCAAAGAGAGTAAATTAAAGTTAAAAATCCGAGCCCCAGATGGGATTTGAACCCACGACCCTCCGTGATCTAGTCGGATGCTCTAACCACTGAGCTACTAGAGACTCTATGGTGAGCAAGGGTCAATTTATGGGTCTTGACTGGAACCGCATCACGCGGTTACACAGCCAAGTAATTAGTGCGAACTCACTAACAGCATCGCGCTGTCACGTTAAGGCATATGCAGCCAACCATCCAAAGAGAGTAAATTAAAGTTAAAAATCCGAGCCCCAGATGGGATTTGAACCCACGACCCTCCGTGATCTAGTCGGATGCTCTAACCACTGAGCTACTAGAGACTCTATGGTGAGCAAGGGTCAATTTATGGGTCTTGACTGGAACCGCATCACGCGGTTACACAGCCAAGTAATTAGTGCGAACTCACTAACAGCATCGCGC
Source organism: Pocillopora damicornis (assembly GCF_964200805.1). Classification (NCBI taxonomy): domain Eukaryota; kingdom Metazoa; phylum Cnidaria; class Anthozoa; order Scleractinia; family Pocilloporidae; genus Pocillopora; species Pocillopora damicornis. The sequence continues at coordinate 10,458,927 of NC_142671.1, forward strand.
TGTCACGTTAAGGCATATGCAGCCAACCATCCAAAGAGAGTAAATTAAAGTTAAAAATCCGAGCCCCAGATGGGATTTGAACCCACGACCCTCCGTGATCTAGTCGGATGCTCTAACCACTGAGCTACTAGAGACTCTATGGTGAGCAAGGGTCAATTTATGGGTCTTGACTGGAACCGCATCACGCGGTTACACAGCCAAGTAATTAGTGCGAACTCACTAACAGCATCGCGCTGTCACGTTAAGGCATATGCAGCCAACCATCCAAAGAGAGTAAATTTCTAGAATGTCTAGTACTGAGCGTTTCTGCCTTGAAAATAATTCGAAACTTCTCAGACGAGGAATTTTCCGTTTGTAGGTTAATGCGCTCTTTACTGACCTGAACCAGCAACAGACTCGATATCTTTAAGTACAAAAAAAATCACTGGTCCGTAAGATTTGACTTTGTGTTTTGTGTCCATCGAGCACTTGGACAGCAAACTTGCTACACATCGAACGTACGACGCACGCTTTGCTGCTGTGTCCTGAAACAAGATAGAATTTTGGCTTGTTACTCGAAAATATTTGAAATGTTTATAATTTCCAAGTAACTTACACACAACTAACGATTATTAGCATTCCTGCCCATCTTGGATGGCAGGAAACTCAGGATGAGAACTCCCATAAAACATGGGGAAGGAAGGGTGTGTCATGCTTCTTGACTCTAACGATGAATTTCGCTCACGTTTTCGAAACGTCAGACCCTGTTATTGACAACAGTACTTTTCAGGACAACGTTCCGCAAACGGACGATCAGACCACTTGATCGACTTCTTGAAACCGTGCACTCTAATTCAGAGCAAAGTAGGTTGTCACCATGTCATACCTAAGACATTAACTGCTCCCAGCTTGAGTAAAGATATGAAGAAAAAAAGAAGACTAGGCTTCCGTGGTCACAATCATGTTTCTACTCAATTCAGATCATGCGATGATACCTTAGGGAGGTCAAAATTGTGCAATTTGTTGCACGCAGCTCTGCACTCGGGAATATGTACGAACGGGAAAATTTGTCCCCACCGTGGAAGGGGGGGGGGGAGGGGGAAACGTTCAGGTCAACCTCTAAAATTGCGTCTCGGTCAACCGCGATGGAGGGCTTTCATTCTGAAATTCTCTTTCCCTATTAGCAAAATTTCTGGTGAGGATGCCCATCTGCTATTTTCTCGACACGTTAAAATCTACGCTCTGGTTTGTACCGTTATTCCACCAATCACCAATTCTGGCTTATGTCTAAGAAGCTTGATGACATGAGGAATGTTAACATAGAAAACAATTAACAGGCCATTCTGCCCATTTTTAACAATCAGCACAGCAAAGGCATTTCAGAAGAAACTTACAGGGCGTGTAGGTTGCATGGAGCCATCTTCAGAGACTACAATTCCTGCAGCAGCTCTGATCAACCTAAAATAAAACAAAATACTCTAACACACCAGCACACTATTAACTTAGTGTGCACCAACTACACCAGAGGCTAATTTGAAACCGCTGTCCTGTCTTGAGTAAGGACCGATTTGTTCAAACTGACCGAGATGACTACTGGAAATGTTTTTGAAAAAGCCTTCGGAAATCGAGGGATATATGTTTCTCTTCAATATATATCCCAACACCATTTCTTCAACCAATTCCAAATGGCTCTATTCATAACCAGGAAGTCTACCACAGTAAGATCACGAACAAACGGCCTTTTGTGTCGAAGCGGCTCATCAAACAGCAGTTACAAGAAGACGTTTTTGAAGTGGAAATCAGATATTGTCTTAAGAGTTATATCCATCGATAGATTGAAAAAACTGTGATGCCGGTAAAAGAACTGGAAGCATAATTTTCCAGGGTTTTGATTTCTTGTGGAAAAGCTAAGTTACTAACCTCAACGCATGCCAGATGCAAGATTTCTCGTCTAGCACCAACTCAGCCGAACCGTTATCAACTTGCCAAGAGACAACTTGCTCGAAAGTTCTGTGAAAATGACAAAAAATGTCATTATTTTGTGGGATTTACTTCAGTTTGACAATTGGATTTTGGAAGACCAACCAAGGAAACAAAGATTTAGTTGACAACCAAAACAATCAAAACAAGACAAAACAAAAACCAACTTGCACTAAAGCGAGTATTCATTCTGCTTAATTCAATTGAATTCAATTGATGAGATGCTAACAAGCCGATTCATAGCTCTCCAAAGATCTAATCCCTCAAACTTAACGTAGAATACCGGAAATCTAAAAGCAAAGCATTAGTTCAATACTTACCTTCCATCAAGGTAATGCCAGGGAAATGCGAGAGCAACATTGAGCAACTCTGGCATCTTGGAACCCTGTAAACAGAACGTATCTTAAGTGTCTGATTCTCAAATATCTCAATTTCACACCAAATGATTAATTTTGCGGTTCACCGGACACCGGTTTTTCTGCATGACGGGTCAGTTCACTTACCTGTACAGCCGTGACTCCCTTCTCATTTGAAAACATGACCAATAGATGAAACAATGAAGAGTGGAGACGAGTCACAGCCTCTGCGGTTTGACCCTCCCTAGATATAGAGAAATACGTGTAATTCCATTAAGTAAATTTAGAACACTCCTCGAAACGAACTTAAAGAGGGTGCAGTAAAATACTTTGACTGATCATGACCAGGTTGCTAGTCAGAACAACATTGCTCTTCTTAAAAACTGAAGAGGAAATACTCCCTTCATTTCTGCCTTGTGAGTATTTTGATGTTACCAACATCTTGGGTTTTTGTTTTTGTTCATGCACTTTATGCAGTTGGTGAAGCATAGCATTTAGAGGAAGAACTTTACAGGGTCTAATTTAATTCCCTCTATCTCAGCTCCTGAAAAACGCTCAAGAAGCGACCCCGAAAACATACTACACTCCTGGGGTTGAAACATCATAGTGTCCCTTTTTGTCGGAAGACAACGAAAATCAGGTAACAGATGTAACAGGCGTCTTTCTTCATATGCTCAATCTAACAAGGGAGCCCAAACAGTAGGGCGTAAACACGGAAAGATTTCTTATTCTTGATAAAAAAGAGTTTATGTTCGTTTTAGAGTCGTCAAAATTTTAGTACCTTAAAAGTAACGACTCCGTAAAACGCGGTCCATCGAAAAGAGTACCAGGGTAGCTACTTTCAGAACTTAAAAGATACATCACACATGCAACTTACGAGTACAGAGAAATTATGTGGTTCCAGTCCATCAGAGGAAATACGGCACCAAGGAACCTAAAACTGTTCTTGCACACACCATACAGCTAAGAAGAGAGAAAATTATTACAATGTTACACGCTCTTCAAATATGTTTAAGAGCTTTGTTTACTCGAAGACCGACGAAAAGTTTAGAGGTCCTTCAAGCGCTCTCACCGGTCGATAGGTGTATTTAAATGAGGGTATGAAAACACGATTTTGACATTTTAGATTTTGGGAAATATTTAACAAATATAATAGCAGATTTTCTCCTCGTTTGAATCGTAGCCGCATCTAAGAGCTGGAGAGACTTGAGAAAAAACTCGGACGTTATGGAAACGTTTTCTATTTCTCTTTCCCTCTCCCCACCCCCTCCCCTCTCCCCACCCCCTCCCCTCCTTCCGCCTCTTTAGGTAATACAGTGTGAACATAACAAAGGTTTTCTGTGTTTTTGTATCCAGCAAACATCTTTGAAATATCTCCTACTACGAAAGTAGTGCTTATGTGTAACAAGAAAGCATTCTGAGAACTACTTTTTAAAGGGCAAAAAACGCAAATTTTCAGAGAAAAAACAACAAACCTCCTGCATAAGTTGCATGTTATGTAATGTCGGAATGAAGCTCTGCCATGGGAGTTGAAAGAACTTAGAGCGATACACTCTGAGCACGTATTCGGGTATTCCTTCTTTGGTTAAAGATGATACGAAAAAACTCCAAAACATGTTCATCATAGATGATCCACTGTGAGGAGCTGAAATGTAAAGAAAACAAAACCACTCGGTCAAGAAAGATGCTAAAAGGGCTAACTTCAATTGATTTCGTCCCAGTCTGACTAAGTTAAATAAAACAACAACAAAACAACAACAAGGCAAAGAGAGAAGACAAGAAGAATAAAAGAAGGAACAAATCATAGCAGAACCAACAAAAAATACAGCAGACCGTACGCTGTAAAAACAGCAACGTCATGTTTGGCCTAACATATTATTATTGTTTTTTTTATCCGTTTTACTTTTCTCTATTCTGACCCACCCGTGTTCGCTCTTGGTTTCCTGTTGTCCGTTTTGCATTTTTCTTGAACAAATTTGGAGTATCTTCCAAAGGCGTTAATCGTAATCCTCCAGGAAAAGGTGCTAATAAACGTTTTATTCTTAAAACCTTCGTCCACTTTGTCCTATATACATTTAAATCAGCACAGTTTTGCCTATATCATACCATTTAAATGGGTCTGTAGGCAGTTCAATGTATCGGTAAACAAGTTGATCATATCTGCTGCTTGAGGAACTTCACTCTCATTCCAAGGAGCTACTGGTACATTCCTGTAAAACGAGTAGATCAGGTGTAACTGGTCATTCTCAAACCAAAAACGAAAAAACTCATAAAAAAGAAATACCAAACAAAAAAAAAACAAAAACCAAAAACCACATCCGAAGAAGCATTTACATATCAGCAGCAGCTCAAAGGTTTCCAGTGAGAATGGGAAAGTTAAATGATGTTCCAAACATACCCAGGAATAGGAGACTCTTGTGAGCAAATCCATGGCTCAAACACTCTGCAGATCAGCGCCCAGAGTTCTGTAAGAACTACAGAAATAAAATACAGCGATAGGGAATCACATAACTACTTGATCTGCGAGTGTGCATTATGCGGATCATGGGGATTTCGTGGAAATTTTACGATTCCTCCTGATTTTCTTTTCATCCTCGCTTCGCACAATTTATCAGAATTCCCCGAAAATTGTTAGTGTCATACCTAATGTTCTTCATGTTTTCTCGAATAGCAGCACAGGCGCTTATTTAAAATTTTAGGCTTATAGTAAGGGCGCCTATTATTCTCCTGTACTGATTCCGTCGTAGTTGAAGCTTAAAAATTTAGGAAGTAACAAAAGAAACAAGTTTTCCTTGCATTCCAACTATTTAAGAAACTGAGGGAGGATGGAGCGCTTATTCGAGAGGGGCGTTTGTTCGATATTGTAGCCTGAGATGGGGGGTGGCTAACTCGGGGGTGGGTGCTTATTAGAGCGTTAGCCCTTATTCGAGGAAAAACGGTATCAGCCATTTCTTATAACACAAGGCTTCATACCTTTCTCTAATCCTTGGCCCCGATTGGCATACACAACAGCCGCTCTTCTGACGACAATCTGCTGACACATGAAACCGAGGACAAGTGACAGCTGCTTGATGTATGGCCTCCACATGGTGTAGAGGCCACCAGTCACGTGACCTCCTAGTTCAGCCCGTTGACCGCTGAAGTACTTGGTGAGCCAATCAAGAGTTTCGAGCACCTAAAAGATCGAAGCGAAAGAGGATATTGTAAGAGTTAGAGAAAAGAGTCTTTTTAACTGTTGGAATTTGACACTTATTTGACTCTCCATATCTAAAGTTAGTTGGGAGCAACAGGTGTGTAATGACATCGTCTACTTGATGGTAAATTTTGATATTCCTCCTGCTTATTTGCTTGAACATCAATAACCAAGGAGATATTCAAAGCGATATTCGAACGAGATTTCGGGTTTGAACGCATAACCACAGAGATAACTCATATTAAGAACCATGCTTACTACAAAAGCAAACGGATGTTCTCCAACAGGGAATGAAAATATTTTCAAATTATTTGCCAAACGGTTGTAATCAAGAAGCAAAACAGAACACAACTATTGTCGTTAACCGTCTAAAGCTCTTCATTAACTATGGAGAATTCACGTTTTCAACGAATCTCGGTTGTAAGCAGTGATTTGTAAAAAATCATTCAGTGTTTTGAGATGTAAAAATATATCGTAAAAGCTAGGGAAGAAAAGCAACACACGGATCCCGAAAGTCCACAAACCGAAGCTAAATTTTCTATATCAGATTACCAACAAGAATCCCCAAGGAATTTTACCTGTTCATCTCCCAGTACTTCCTTTGACGCGGTGGAAGGCTCCTTTTCATTGGTGGGAACACAGCCAATACAGGACAGAAACTTGTCCCATACATCGAGACAAAGAGTCCGCTTACCTGAACCTTAAAACGAGGTAGAAAACTGTCAGTTCCTATATGCATTCTGCTCCAAACTACAAGTGATAGGTTTAGATAAACGTATCAAGATCAGCAGTGTTACACAGATATAACACCAAATTCTTTACATATAATAAAAGTACGAATATCCAATCAGATCTTGGGACTTATAGGGTTCTCTCGCACATTTCAACCAGAGGTCCTGGATAGCAATGCGCTGTTGAATTTTGAACATTCACTGAAAACTGAAGCTTTCATCAAAAAGATTGTTTCTAGAGCTGCTATGGAGCTACCACAGTGCTTCTAGTATTTCCTGACTGAAAGACATCAGCGAACGTTATGCCAAGATTTGCCTTCTCGCCGCTTATCACATGCGCTGCAGGCAGTTATCGGGTGTCTGTAAAGCAACATGTAACCTTAATAAAATTTAAAGGTGGTCATGTTATCCAGTTCTTGTACACGTGCATACGCAATCACTGCACTTTTCTTACCTTCACACAGAAGCCTGAGACCATCACTGTATTGCTCCGGAAAATTGTACATCAGAACAATAGACAGATGGCGCAAATACACCTAGATAATTGTTTAACGAGTGAGTATAAGGTTTAGATAGATACCACTTATTTGGTACATTTTGACAAGAAAAACTACCTTATTAAGTGAGAAAGTCATTCTGTGTATCAAAGTTATCAAGTTCATCGGTCCCATCACTGTATCAGTCTGTAAGTCCGTCAGTTTGTCAGTTTTTCAGATCGCCTATCTTTCCATCCAACAATAAGTGGACCGGTTTCGCCATCTGTCTGTCTCTTACTCCATTAGCTTCCGTGTGTGTGTCTTTTGTCGTGACATCTATCGTTCAGTTCATAAAAAAAACCAGTGACAAGGATCCTCACTGTACCCCATTACGGCTCTTTGTTAACGTTTGAGTGGAAGAAGAAACTCTCAGAAAGGGAGAAATACAGAAAAAAATATTAAACTCACCTCTAAAATAGATCTTTTGTTATCGGGAGGTTCATATCCAACACTGCTCAGTGCTTCAAACACTGCGTGTGTGAGGGCTGACCTCTCCATAAGATTGCTGTTTGGTGAGGACAGCCACTTACGCATCTCAAACTACAATACAAAAAACACAAGCTACTGCAAGTGACAGTTAACAGTTGCTTTGCGCGACAAAATCTTACATAACTTTGGGAAAAAAATAGGAAAACCAAAACTTTAAAGAAAAGAGGGTTCCAGCCTAAAATTTTTTAAAGTACTAGGTCACTTGGTGCAAAGAGTGGAAAGAAAGCTGACGGCACTCCCGAAACTAGAATCCAGTTGAAATAATGAGTGTGTTGTACTGTTGAAAGTATAAATAAATGAGCTACTGACAAATCGGTTTATTTTACCTTAGTGAGTAACGAGAAAACAAGATCTCCATCAGCCGTTTCTAGGATTCTGCGGTACATGGTGGTAAAGGAATCAGGGTTATCATTAGGGCTAAAAAATGGAACTAACAGCACCGAGATGGAAGTGTGTTCCAAGATGGCCGACAGAAGCTGTTCTGTCTGAGTGGGATTGTTCATAATAAATTCCTGCGGAACAAGCAAAAAACAATAGAAAAAGGATTAAAGATATCGCAGGAAAAGGGGTAAAGGAAAAAAAACTGCTGCAAGTTTGCTACTTTACAAGATTCTGGGAGAAATTCTGAACACGAACAAGAAGGATAATTGTACAGTTCTACCTTTGAAATTTTTAGTTCTTTACTAGAAACTCTACTACTCTCTACAAACTATCAGAGAAGCTAGAGAATACAGCAAGCTGAGTGCTGTCGATCACTGACCTTTCCTAGTATCTCAACACATGATGTAAAAAACTGCACTGTTGGTTGGTAGTTCATAACACTGTCGTCCATTGCTCCGGTAACATGATAAAACAAAGCAGTCCCAATGTCACTGATTATCTCTGAAACATGAAACACAAGTCAGCAAAGACAAAAGAGAATGTTAAGGAACGGAAGCAATGTACCCTGTCGTAATCTCGGTTCTAGAGCGGGTTTTGATTGATTCTCCCAAAAAACCATACTATAACAATCACAAAGACTAATCGAAAAAGGGGCCGAAGAGAACTTTAACTAAAGTACCCGAGACGCAGACAACAAAGGGACCACGTCACGATTGGTTTATAATACTGCATATTATTGGTCAAGAATGTGGCGTAAGTTCTTTTAGGCCAATAACAGAGCGTAATGATCCTTAACCAAGACAGTCCCGGATTGTTCTCAGCACTTAGTTAAGCGCTTGCAAAGTAAGGCAAAAATTACCTTGTATGTTCCTCTCCGAAGAAGACTTTGCTTTGTTTACCAATGACCTTAAAGATAAATCATTTTCAATTTTTTACGTTAAAGTCACAGCGCTACGGTGTCTTAGCAAGATGCCACCATCCAAGAGATGCAAGCATGAAAAAAATCGCATTACCGTCATATCTTCAAACCCACCTGAGGTTTTCTGGACTCAGGAGAGAGTGATTGCGATGTATGGCTTTAAAGTGAAAACGTGAGAAGGAAGGTGACTGAGTTTAACCCCACAAAAACTTTATCAGTATTCCGCGACTTTTTAGAAAACAAAAAGATATTAGAGCAATAGAGACCCCAATAAAGGATTACTAAAGGAACATGATGGAAAAATGCTCATAAACCTGTATATAAATACTCCTACTCACGTGATAATGCTCTCAATGTAAGCAGCACCTTCACACAAGCGGGCAGGGCATGGTTGGATGAAATTCTGCACAACTTGTTCCTGCTCACGACGATTATCAGCAACCTTTCTGATCATAACTTCATTGGGTCGTTTAGCGAGGAACTATTACAGTAATAACAAGCAAATATAGATAAAAAAGCTTGGCGTTGTGTTAAAGAAATGCGAAGAAGTTCGTACACTCGTTCGTACCCTCGTTTGTACACTCGTTCGTACACTCGTTCGTACCCTCGTCCGTACACTCGTTCGTACACTCGTTCGTACACTCGTTCGTACACTCGTTCGTACACTCGTTCGTACCCTCGTTCGTACACTCGTTCGTACCCTCGTTCGTACCCTCGTTCGTACACTCGTTCGTACCCTCGTTCGTACACTCGTTCGTACACTCGTTCGTACACTCGTCCGTACACTCGTTCGTACAGTCTTCGATAGTTTGGCATAAAAGTCCGTTATTTTCAATCCGTGTTAATATTCGCTATCTTAGCCATTCCCGTTCCGTTCAGTTGTCTTTTAACCTCTTTGGTACTTATCTACGCAAGCAACCAATTTATCTCAAAGCAAACTACGGTAAAGTGCCCTGACACGGGGAAACATGAGTGATATGAGTTGTTTTAAGCTGCATTTGATAGGTCGAGAGTGTGGTGTGTGTTCACTGCCAATCACAGCGCGCAGTGATTCAAAACCGATGGAATCCCAAAGTACTTCGACACTTAATTGAAACCTTCTCTACTAAGATAAGGTAGTCAGTTACAGACATTTTAACGTTCCCTCTCCTGCTGGGAAGAAACAAAAGTGATCTGTTACCTTTACGGTGAGAGTGGCAGGCCCTCGACACTGATGTTTGCGACAAGGAACTTGAACTACAACCTGAAGACGGAAAGCGATAAAAAAATTCAGTATTGAAACAAAAATACGAATTTCCAACACCAGTTTTGTAAGGGGCTAATAGGACTTGTACTTTAATCTGTAGCTTTGGAAGCTAATAGGCTGCTGCCAATATTGATAGCAAATCCCTTGGTCTTGACGTCTAATTGAAGTTGTAATCCACTGTATTTATAAAATGAAAACAATGATGTTATCAACAATTCTAAGCTCAAGAATCAACCAGTAACAAGAAGGTAAATCATCACGCCTTACCTGGGACATCTCGTTTGAGTACATTTTAGGTATTAACTCGATATACTCAATGTCCAAGGAAACGTGTTGACCAACAAGTCCACAAAACTGTCTGTAAAATGTACAGAAGATAAGTGGTTTTGCAAGAAGTGATATCTCAATAACAGGATATGGTTTTGAAAGATAAAGTTCTTCGTTTGTCTAAAGGTATAATGTAAACAGGGTTGAAATAGAAACTACACTCCCAGACGTAATTACTTGGGGTAGGTCTATGATGTTCTTTCACCCCTCCCCCCCAGCCAATGTTGTTAATTGCAAATGTGTCTATAACATCTCGCAGACCAACATTGAGAGGAGCAGCGGAGGCAGTAAGTGTCCCGACAAATGTTTCTGGGAGTTTAGCTACATTATTTTGCAGTTCCTGAGTTTAACTGGTTTTTAGACCATAGTTTATGAGTTGCTTTTCCCGAGAAAAAAGAAACATCCTTTAGCGGTGTTTGTCGCAGTTTTTGATATATTCCGCATTGGGCGTTTCTCAATAAACAATCATTCCATTCTCACTTGACAGATGAGCTAGTTACAGCTAACTCAAATCCAATGCTCATTCGTGGAGTAATTGCTGAGAAGATATCTATAAATATTGTGGTAACCAAAATCCCAAGGTTCTTAAACAATTCCAAGGAGATGTTCTGCACTTTAGCATAAAAACGAAAAGTTTTCCGATAAAAATAGCGATATTTGCAACTAAACCTTGCATGTGCGACTATTCCCTGTAGTTGACTGTAAACTATGCCCAATAACTTCTGTTTGTTCATCAAAGTCGCATCTGTCATGGAGGGTAAAATGGGTTCTAATCTCTTCACAGGGGGAGGAGGGAGCGGTGCAGGGTGCGTCTTCATCCTTCTAACAATCCTCGAGGCGGCTTGAAAGTAGGAAAGAAAATACACCAACTTGATTAAATCTCACCGTGCATTTAATGCAACCGGAACGACACACAGCCAATTCCAGCTAACATTCGAATATACACAGATACAATTCGTGTCGTTTTTATTTCCATGTCAAATTATCTCAGTGTTGGCGGTGTTGATCTAGTCCGTTTGAAGACCACCTGTTTCTTTTAATAACTGTCCACAGGGCGAGCGGAAATAAAAGCCGGAAAGGGTTTGTCGAACGCGAACTAGAAAAAAAGATTGTGTACAAATTAAGCGGGTGCTAGGTGCTAAAAGGTGCTTGCCCATTTGGTACCTGTTTCAGGACTCCTGTCGTTCCACTGACCAGTGGCTTTACTCTCAGGGGGGTTCTTTTGAGGTCCCAGGGCGTGTTTTACCCAACAACGCACAGACTCGGTGATTTCCATATCAATCTTTTTCACGAATATCAAATCAAACCAAGGTTCCTAACAAAACAGGAAAAATAAAACGAATCATTAAAAATAATTGTAATATTCAATGCGATGCTCAATTAAGGTAGATCTGCTTAAAAGTGTGCTACAATTGGAAGGAGAACTTTCGTAATGGTGAATGCTGAGAGTGAAAGGGTTAAGATAATAGTTTACATACCTGTACTGGTTTGAGTAAAGCCTCAAGTCTGACTGCATCATAAGGAGGCGGCAATGACGGTAGGTACAGACTGGGGTCGTGAAGTCTCGGTTCATCCAACCACAACGCCAGTGTTTGATAAAACCTACCATGAGAATATTAACAGTGTGAGAGGCTGATGAGAAATCTTTAATTTTTTATTTAAATTAAGCATGTTTCTTTATTATGAGGCATAAAACTTCATATTCTTGTCCGTTATCTTAAAAATAAATGGTTGAACTGTCCATTGTTGTCTCAGGAGATCAACTTGTATCAACAGGCGATCTATGATAAAGATCTGCGGTATGGTTATTCGTCAAAAAATGAGCCAAATAACTAAATAACTGAATTTAACATTCTGGAAATTCGATAAACACAAATTCAAAATAACAATAATAGTGGAAAAATTTTAACAATCTAGTCTCGTTGGACATTGGGACAAAATCTTTGGTTTCGTATCTCTCTGAGCGAACAGTTTCATTCCAATTTCCCCCAAATTCCCATAAAGTTTGCGTTATGCTTAGCCCCATTCCCCTCTCTTCCATTCCAATTTTTTTTTCTTTCAGCTGAGAAACGAATCAAAACTCGTACATGAGAGTTATTTTATCGTGAACCTCCTTGAACCTACAAAATTGGATGAGACACTAGTGACAAGAGATACTCGGGGTAAAATCACAGTGCTGCGTTACATTCGGCTTCCAGAAATGAAACCCTAGCTCAAATAAAGGTAAGAACGAGTTATTTACGCTTCACACATCCCGACTTCACTATACATGTAATTACAACGAAAGCTTTATTGAAAAAACAATTTCTTCGACACCATACCCTGTAAGTTTTTCGTGCAATGCTCTAGTTTGTTCAAACTGCTTGCTTATTTCCCTGTCACCATCAGTGACTGCATCATGGTCTGCCCCGGTCTCCACGGATCGATTCCGGTGATGTTCCGCTGTGGCTTGCAGTCTCTGCTTCATTTTTTTCAACATGGAGCTATAACTCTGGCTATCAAAGAAACGATACCCTACACCAGATCGCTGCGCAAGGCTGGAATAAACGAAACACATGTCAGATTTCATCCTTGATCAGAATAGAAACAATTAATAGCGCCTCACTCTTTCTCTTTAAGTTTGCCAAGATGTAAAAAATGAGTAAAGGACACTAACAGCGATTATTCTCAGTACTAGTTTGTTCATTTGCCTTTTTTTCTTTTCGCTCCTAGCCAACTGATCTACCTCAGAAGATGCACTACTCATATCCTAAGCCCGCAAAAAAATATGGGGATTGTTTGGGACTTCATTATTTAGAATTCATTCTTTGATCCTTGTCAATGCACAGCATACACAGGTTACATAAACGTCTCTAAAACGTTATAGCAACACAACTATCGCATCACATGATTGATAAATTTTATTGTTGTATATTTGGACCATCGCTTTGACTGTGGAAAACCAGAACCAAGTCAACCATAAGGTAATCAGGGTCAAGGGAAATGTTTCAGGAGCCAAGAGACAATAAAAACTCATTGCAGATATATGAACACGAGGAAAACATGAGTATCAGAGTCGTGAGTAGGTTTTATTGGTGCATTTGATTCATTAAGAAGCTGACGCAAGTTCTTTAAGCCAATCCGAGGCCACCGAGTGGCGCAAGAACGATGCAACCCCGGCTTAATTTCGAAATTACGATAAGTTCCCTTCCCTTCCCAACTTCTGTTCATACCAAACCCTTAGGCACTCACCCAGGTTCAGTGACCGGTCTCTGGAGATAAAGACTAAAAAATCGTTGCCAAATCAAAGGCAGCATGGCATGATCAACCTCTGTCACCATTGCTTGATTAGCCCAACGATAGATGGAAAGACTGGACACGAGAGGCGTCCACGACAATTTCATCTTCTTCACTACTTTCTGAAATGGATGTAAAAAAAAGTAGTAGAAGCCATAAAAAAATTATGAAGTTATGCTACTTGTTTGATTTACTTGTTTGCTCCTCATTGAGAGATGGTTACGGTGTGAAATAGGAATATCACTAAGCACAGAACATTTCAAACAAAATTCTTCAATGCTTCATGAAAAAGATTTTCCAGATACACCCAATTAAGTTCTTCTTCATAACAACCATTTGCCTCGCTCTGGTGGGTGAGTTTCGCGCGCTCAGGTGAGCGCAGTTATCTGAGTTCGAATCATGGACCTGTTGTAAAATGTGTGCTGTTGATTCCGTATCCTTGCTGCGAGGTTTTTTCCCCGATTTTACCTCATTTTTTGTACACAACAAAATCCATCAATTCAAACTTCAGTGCGACTTGGAATCAATGGAAACAGAGCCACCCAGAAGTTGTGCAACTGATAAAATCAAAACTATTAACTCACGAGATTTCTTTCTAGAACCTTCCTTAAGGAGAGTAAGTAGGTAAACTTGTACAACTTCATTAGCATCACCTTCAACACTGCATCAACTGTCGCATCTGGTTTGTTCAGCAGCCTTTTATTTATTTCGACAGACAGTCCACAGTTCTCTTCCATCTGAGTTTCCATGCACAGTACACAATAAGCATAGTAACTGTAATCTGGAGAGGCCTTTAAACAGGAAAAATAAAAATTAAATTTCGAGATTCACTAACACGTAACACATGCATGTTTAATCATACCCCTAAATCTCCAGTTACCTACATCTAAAAAGAACTTAAAACTACTATGCTACACTACGCTGTCAAGTTTATTCCACCTTAATTTCCCACAGCACAGGAGGAGCAGTACTACTTGAAGTCACCCATGAGAAAAGAGACGCTATCACTCCTTGACTTCCGGTTTCTCTGAGCAGCACCTTAAAAAAATGTGAAAAAAAACCATGTAGATCATGTTCTCCAGTTATTCGGTTCTAGGCAACATGCTCGGAATCATTATTCATCACTTGGATGGTTTATTTGGATCCAATATAATGACCAGCTCCCAGTTGGCTTGTTAGCTCAGTTGGTAGAGCGCTGCACCCGTATCACAGAGGTCATGGGTTCAAATCCCATACGGCCTGAAAATTTTTTTTTCAGGTCTTATTTCAATTACTAGTTCAGTAGTGTTCATAGCTGCGAGGATCTCTCATACTCGTTTCTTCACCGCAGTGCACATATATGATCTTCATATATCTACAATCATTATGCTAAGAATTACTTACATACAGAGCAATTTTTCAATCTGGTATCGTAGACCTTAGACAAGAAGTTATGCATCTGATTGACTAAGACAGAGGCGTATTTTTTTTAACCAATAGAAGAACTCCGTGAACGAAAACCAAAGCAATTTCGGATTGCTATTCACACTCGGTGGAAAATTATGGAAACAAACGAGTCGTAAAATTTATCATTCGTACTTGGTGAATAACTTATTAGAGAATCTTCTCAACAACT
This sequence comes from Pocillopora damicornis, assembly GCF_964200805.1. Classification (NCBI taxonomy): domain Eukaryota; kingdom Metazoa; phylum Cnidaria; class Anthozoa; order Scleractinia; family Pocilloporidae; genus Pocillopora; species Pocillopora damicornis. The sequence goes on from NC_142671.1 coordinate 10,473,955, forward strand.
ACTGGAGCATTATAAGTAGATAATTTATGACAAAAACACTCTTTTATCAAAACGTGCGACAATAACTCTACAGCAAATCGAACAATAATTTTAGTCTGACAAGCAACTATTCACCTGACTCAAAAGTTGATCCACACCCAGCATGCCAAAACATTAGTTACGTAATGCAGCACTTGCGTTTTTCCAAAACCATCTTCACCCGACAATTTAACTATATACAGGTGACTATTTCGAATTTGGTAAACTATCTTCTAACCAACAAATCTGGTGCAACACCACACAAACAGTTTCGATTCTACACACACCTTGTAAGCATCCATAAGGTGGGTTTGTATCACGGAAAGGCTGCCTTCAATTCTCAAAGCTATTTTGATCAGGTTATCAATAAGAAACTGTACACTAACATCTCTGAAAAAAAATCAGCATGTGATTCGTACACATTCAAGTAACCTATAACACAATCACAACTTCATTTTCAAAACTCATTCATAATCTTGAGCTTTCCAAAAAGTAGACAATTCAAGAGCTTCTTGCCCTTCCCTCCCCCCCCTCCACCCGCTGATTCATACAAATACTTAAGCATTAATGGGGTTTATGATTCTATCTTAATGCTGTTTGCTATTTAACAATCAGATTGTGAGCTCAAAATTGCTTTTGCGTGCTAGACGATTAGGGGGAAGCCTGAATCAAGTATCACGCAAAGAAATCGAGAGCACATGATCTTATCGTTTTCTTATAAATTTACCCGCAAGACAGGCTCATATTTGTATCGAATAAAGATACAAATAAGTCACGTTACGTGCGAAAAACTACCCCACAAATATAGATAGTGAATAGCGCAGCCAATAAGATTGCAGCATTTTTGATAGAACGCTTGTACATTTATACAAATTTTAAATAACTACCATTTTAGCCGTTTCTACTTTTCAAAACCAGTGTTTGCATGCTGTAGCTACACTGTTCCTGCTACTACATTGATTACCATCACTGACCTGTACCAGTATGGCAGCGTGCACAACGTAAGTAACCAGAATTCCACCACACTTATTGAGCCAACCATACCAGGAGCTTGAAACTTCTGAACATGGCCCTGTACAGAGAAGGAAAGGTTACAAACATTTGTTTCTCCATTAAGTGCTAGAATTCCAAATCACAATGCATTTCAACTAAGTGGCGTGAAGCCAAAAAGAGAGCATTGGCAATAAAGTGTCACCACGAGCCGATAAGGGAAAAGCTGTGGACTGCCAGAAGCGCGAGAGAAACACGACTGACCAAGCATGATTGGTTTTCGTCTTGTATCTGATTGGTTGATTTTAATAGTGACTAGCTGACGATCTTGCACTATATCATTCCATGTCATAAAAATCATCATTACGGGATTTATCATTTTGTACCGCTCATTACGTCAGCTTTTAAAATTTGCTACGGTGGTTTATCTACCTTCAACGACTTCTAAATCGATATTCCATTTTTACCTGAATAATTCCCACCAGCCTCTTACAGTACGGGCCCACAGTGGACGCTTGAAGCAGTTTTTCAGCATAACCTGCGTTGTCATTGTCAAGTTGGCTCAAACGATGGATTGCTGTCACAAACCTGTGAATGTTAATCACTCAAATTGATATTGACAACAATACATGATTCTAACCCTTTACACCCTAACATCAGTATCCATATTCTCCAAACTCTTCGCTATACACTCCCCTTGGTACTGACCAGGAGAGTTTGTTTAACAATCAAAGCCTCTTAGGTTGGCGATCATTTCCTTTATTCTTATGATCCTATTGAATGATTAAGCAATATTTCTGTAAGGGAAAAAAATAGAAGCTGGTCACTCTTTGGGTTTAAAGGGTTTTGACCTGGATGATCGAAATTAGAAATTTCACTTAAAAAAAGAATGATAAATAGTCAAACCACAGAATAGCTCTCAATACCTTGCTTCCTGTGTAAGTTTCTCATGGCAACCAAAAAACATGGGTGTCACATTCGCAATAATCCTCAGCGCTGCATCAAAACACCTCTCATTTAATATGACGGTTAAGTAATCCAGACCCTCACCCAAAAAGAGATCACGACTGTAAAATAAACAAAAAAAATTGAGTACAACGTTTGGCGACAATTTGAGAAGCTTGTGCTATACAGCCGGCTCCTTTAAAAGAGGAGAGGAAGCGACGAAAAGTGGAAGTAGCGTGGATCACTGGCTTGGGGTGCTCAATTTCAGATCAGGAGGTGAGAGGTTCTGATCCCTCATTCTGTCCTTCATCAGGATATATCTGAGGAAATAAACTCTCCTGCTATGGTTTGTTAATAGTCGACTACATTATCTGACACCTGAGTTGGAAATTTTGACAAAGCAATTTGCTTTCTATTCAATCTATATTTTTAGTACAAGAGTTTCAAATACGTCGCCGAGTAAACGTTATTTCATTCTTGTACTTACCTGGTACCGATGGTAGTCATTGCTACCGCAGCATAACTAGCAAGTTGTCCACTGGCCTTAATAGCATGAGTCATACTTGAAAGGGAACTCTCATTAGGAAGCACAAGTGTTTCTTTTGACAACGATTTCACGAGGCTCGCAAAACCTGGTCCTCCTTCTTCACTTGCTGTTAACATAAATAGAGAGGGCTTTCAGGACATCTAAAAGCTTGAAATTAACCATGCATACGGTCTCAAGAGAGTTAAGGATTTTCCGAGTCCTTACCTTATGCAAGTTACATAGCTACGTGGGTACCTCGGAGAAAGGTTATAAAATATGATGGAGATTGATGTTTAACACGTTGGGTCCGAAATCAGATGGGGTCTCACACACTCTTTCGACGCAGGGTGTGAAATAGATTATACTAGCAAATGCAACTTTATATCTCGGATTTAGGGAAGGAAAAATTTCACTTTTTGTCTTAACGAGGAGTGGGTTAAACACAACATGCTACACAGAACCAATTCAGTATTCCACGAGTGCCCCTCATTCCCTCTAACGATCGTCAGAGGAATAAAGTTCACAGGTAACACTGTTCTTTCAAGTTATTCCCGAGACGAAATTTATTCTCCATTATAAATTGCTAAGTCACCTTCTAACTCATCTTCATTTGGAAGTCGCTGAGTGAACTGCATGACTGGTGTTGGTAAATCATCTGGGTGAAGCCTTAGAGAGAGCATGACTTCCCACAGCCAGTCATACAGCTGCTGCTCATAATTTGGCTGCATCAGTCGATTGTATGACGTTGTAGCAATCAGTGTCACCTAACAAAAGAAATAACTCTCGCATCATACCATTCCACCAGGGGTATACAAAACAAATGGGGGTGAATTCGGGTGATATCCAAAACACCAATCAGCAAATAAAAAGCTGCCTTTTTCAGTAATGTGCGCGAATAATATTATGTACAGCCACGATATGCCTAAACGGTGTAGAATGTCACAAAGAAAAGTTCAAGACGTATGAGTACACTGCTCAACAGACTGATCAAATTCAAACTTCATGCAGCCACAAAAAGACAGCGCACAACATAATAAGATATAAGTCTCATACAACTTTCTTGGTATCATAGCTCATTGGTGACTGTATGCAGTCAGAACATTAGGATCCACAATGGGAGCACTACATTGCGAGATAAATGACACTTTACATATCAAGATCTTTGGCTTTTAAAAACCTGTTTAAGAAGTCCAGTGTCTTCTTTAAATGCCTCATGTGATATTCCTCCTGGCATTTTGGGTAAACGAAGCGCTGACACCTCCACTAGTGACACTGCCACAGCCCTGTGCCAGCACTGGTGCAAAAACAGTTTATCACCCTCTCCTGACTAGCAAAAGAAAGACGTAAACAATAGAGCAATTCTTCAATTGAGTGTCGAAAGTAATCTGGGATTACACCGGTTTTGCTTTACTTCGCTCTGTGATTGGTCCAGAAAACTGCCACCAGTCTTTCAACCAATCAGATGCAAAAAAAAAAGCAACCATGACTTGGACGCCCGCGTTTTCCCGCGCTTTAGGTAATTTGGTTGGTTTAACTTTGAGTTCTGATTGGCTCTTAAAGATATTTTTCTTTCTTCTTGTCGGCCGTTGTGATTGCTTTGCTTTTGCTTTGACTTTTGGTTCATTTATAATCATGTTAACTTTTATGATTGCTGTAAAAGTAGCTGGTTTGTTTGTTTTTTTTTATTCCTTCTTCATAATTATTACCTGCAATCAACAATTATCATGCGAAGTGGAGGTAAATATCCGCCACTTTCGCAAACACTAAGGTGAATAATTATTTTAGTAAGTACCACGCAGGAACCAAAATATTAAATTACTTCTGTCAATAAACGAGAAAATAGTGCGAAGTTGAACATTTGACTTTCAATTTTAGCTCTTTCACTGCTTGGAGACGAAGGTACAGACTAATCAACTCCGAACTGGCGAATTAAAGGGCACGAAAAACGAATAAAGCCGTTATCTACTCTATGTTCAATGGAACTTCACAATAGTTGCCGCAAAACGACTTACAGTGGAGTGAATTAAGGTTAACTTTTACTCAAAGACAGTATCATGCAGTACAAAACAAGACTCTGTTTCTACAAACCTCTCCCATTTGTCCCCAGTTTAAGTTTGAAATAATATAACGCGCAAGCTGATTTTCTGGAGAGGACAAATCAGCTTTCAACAACCAGGATTTAATGCAGTCCATGTTCCTGTATGTTGGATGCCACAGATGAACTGATAAACCACTGAACAGGTAGACACAAGCCTGAGAAAAATAAAAGTGATGACGCCATTTTGTTGTGCATTTGCTTGCCAATAGACAACATATGATATAACTATAGTAAGAACCGAAAAAGGCATGTGAGAGAGAAGTAAGTATCACAACTGTTCCTGAGTTCTGAGCGGCTACCAGTAACCTTCATCACGAGCGTTTCTCCGCCCGCGTGAACGTTTGGGGCCTTGGGAAGCACTAACCAGCGAGACGTCTGCAAGTGGTCTGGCACTATTATTGGTCCCAGATCCCTCGAAGACCTCTCGCTGGCTCGTTTTGCTCAAGCTTTTTAAGAACTTACCCGCGCCAAAGAAAAGCTTGTGCCGCACCGCTAATAACGATGGCCTGGTTGGAAGCTTTGATTCATCATTCTATGTCTCTTTTCTTAAAAAATATTACGAAGGAAACTCTTGTTCCTCCCGAGTGAAATTTGTGTGAACTATTTATTACCCATTAGACTACAAATTGAATTGTGTCATGTTTTCTTTTCTTTAATACGAGTAACCACCTTCTTTCCCCACAAAATTCAATCATTTCACACAAAATTTCCATAATTACTACACAACGTAATGCTGCCATTCAAATTTTTTTAAAATCAAGTGAGAATATTTAGCCGTATGACGTGTAGGAATCTCACGCAGTGCATATTGGTCTATTTGGTTAAAGATCACTTCCAAAGCTTACTTCTCTGGTACTAGTCGCATCATTCTGAAACTGTGAGACACAATACTTGGTCAGTGTTTACCTTCCCAATAATATCCAGTGTGGCGCTGACATTCTCAAGCAAAACCGATATCACAAAGGGATGGACACTAGAAATGGTTCCCAGAAGATGTCTTCCAGTCTTAGAAGATGACTCCCTGGTTTGACTGGCTATGAAGGAAACCTTTAATAAGAAAAAGACATCAGTCAAGGGCAGTTTCTTTACAGAATCCTTTGCTACTGTCCTACATTGCACATTTCCTAATAACTTTGTGATAAGACTGTGTAATATCAACTAGAAGGGTAAACTCTCAACTCAGAGTAATCGGTCAGGTAGCCAGGATTTTTTAAAGGAGGGGAGGGGGAGGGGGAGGGGGAGGGAGGTTACACTGTGTCACAACCAGACTACTTGGTACCCAACTGTAAAAATACACCCTATGTTTCACTTAAGGAGACATTTTCTTAAGTGAGCAGTGAATAATCCGTGGTGTGTAGATTCTTCTAATTTGCACATTCTGACCACCGTTACATGGTTTCTAAGTCTCTCAAAGGTCATGGGGGGGGGGGGGGGAAGGGGTGATCCCCAAGGCATCTTAGGACTTTTGGATCCCCACCCCCACCCCCTCCCCCAAATGATTCATGCATACTTACTGGTACTTGTTTACCAAGTAAAGAAAAAGTAAATTTGATAACTTATATGCAAAATTATTGTTTTTACCAGTGAGAGTCCTCAAATTTGGGGCCTCTAAGTAAATTCTATACCTTGTAAACCTCTGTGCTAATGGCTTCTATTAGCTCCCTTTCCTTGCGATCTCTGGATGTGGCAATGTTAGTAAATGTAGTAAGCAAAAATATGGCTTCTGACTGTGACATTCTGGCCAGTTGGTCTGTAAATTCCCCCTGTCTACCTAAATTTAGTAACAAGATCAAAATCTCATAAATTTTCCATTCAATATTTAACTATCATGCACATTTTTAGTTTTTTTTCCATTAATACTCACTTTCCAGTACATCTCTCCAATCTTCCCTCATGGAATCTTCTTGGTTAATGCTCTCTACAGAATCAAGTTTGGTGACATCTACATGGAGTGCCCAAAACAGCTTCCAGAGAGTTTTGGAGGAAACACTGCGAAAGGGCATATCTGCCAAAAACTGCCAAGCACCCAGCCTATGACACAAATTACATTGCGTTTAGCATATTCAGTAATGTACAAGCAAAATAATAATCATGGTAGACATATATTTATTGTATGGCCCCAAGGTTAGCTGAATATCCTCTCTTGAGCCTACAGTACATCTTTTGGAACTATAGTTAATAACATTCATTTTTTAAAAAATGCAAGCTGCCATACACCGTACAAGGTAATGAAATTTTCTTAGATGCCATCCGAAACACAAGAGTTGGGAAAAAGTCTGGAATCAAAATTTGATCCTCAGTCACTGATTTGGAGAATGGAAGCTTGAGTTTAGCTTTTCAATTTCCAATTTTAAAGAATTAGTATAGGTAATCACATGAGGCCAAGTACTATTAAGGATTAATTGCACGAGAGTTTTCAAAATTTTCCAAAAATTTTCGCTTTGCGACTCGGGCAATTTTGGAAAATTTTGAAAACTCTCGTGCAATTAATCCTCAATAGTACGAGGTCTCATGGGATTACTTGGGACTACAATAAAGGGCAAAATTTATACGAAGGAAAATCACGCGCGCACGGATTAGCCAATCATTAACAGGTAATCATGCCCTCTCTTGATTACTAAAAATGCCCTTGATTAAGAAAAAAATGCCCTCTCTCTCTCAACCAATCAGCACTCAGTAATTTTGCCCTTCATTGATAAACAGATTAATCAAAATTGTGGTTTTAATCATCAAACTACAACAATGCTGCTACTATTAGAGATAAAGGAATGAGTTAAAGTTTAAAATTCTTTAACCAAAGCAAACAGAAATGTTGCAATTACTCTAACCTGTTATAGATGTTAAACTATTGTGATTAAGGGTACAAAATTGAACACAATTTTAATCTTGCTATTTGCACTTACTGGCATATACCCTGTAACACTGTACTCCTACCATATCATTTCAAAACAATCTGGATGTCTGCTGAGTATTTTGGATAAATGTACATACCTGTGTGCAGAAATGATCTGTTGTGCAGCACGGAGAAAGAACTGATCAACCTCTATTTGAAGTCTTTGTAATGAGTATTGATTACCAGAATGGAAAGAATCTGGAATGGCATTCTCAGATTCTCCACATACATTCACTCTCCAACTTCGAAAATCTGACCAGTGGTCCAGAACATACTGTACAACCTGCCTGAAATAATTTTTTCTAGATAAGTATTCTACCTGTATCTGAGAATTGGTTAAAATTTAACATCCTTGAAACTCAAATTTAACACTGATGAAGAGAAACAGACATAGGATAATCCTTTACTTTGCAAGATGAAAAGCATTATTTCATGAAAATGTTTATTGTCTATAAGTAAACCTGTAACATTTTGTTCCAAGTTTCCAAATACCTTATAGTTCGTCCCACTCTTTTGACAAATGCTCTATAGCGCACTTTCTCATAAGTTCGGAATGCCCTTCCCATCACACATACAACACAAGATGCAAAAGCCAACATTCTCATTATATCGCGGCTTGATGTGTGCTCCACATGGTAGTGTGACTCGATTAGACAATCATCTAAAAAATGATTGAAGATTAATATTACACCTAAATCAAGATAAAAACAATGCAACAAATTTCATCTTCTTTGTTATCTGATCATTTGCCATATGTATGCACTTGAAAAATGTCAATAATAGTTGCCAATAAATTACTTTGTTTTCATTATCATAGTCACTATTAAGTGTATCTGTCTAAGCATAATTTAGGCCAGATCTTCTCACTAGACAGTTATGGTTCTACAGTTCTGCCATTTTATGGGGGTCAAGTTTAGTGTATGATGTTGCTTATCAAAAATATTCGAGACCTTTAAGGAAGAACATTGGCAGACACTTTCAAATTTTGGTGTTTTTCAGGGAGTAATTCTTGCAGATACATTTACCATAATTGTTCAGGGTTTTTTATTACTTTTCATAATAAACTAAATGAGGACTTACTAGGAATGTTTGGGTCCATTTTGAGTAAGTGCTTGAAAATGGCATCAAATGGAAACTGTGAGAACAGTGCTATGAGATCATTCTCTTGAATCAGCACCCAGCTTGTTTCTGGATCTTCATCCTAAAGGAAAACAAAAGTGCACAGTACACCATTATTCAAAAAATGGATGCAAAAAGTAAGTCTTCATATGAGTAAGTCTACAAACAAGCCTAGTGGCCTGCAATGGTGGAGCATCTCCTGGTTGTTGTACCAGGAAGCATACAGTAGTTTGATGACAACATTATTAATAAATAAATATTACAAAATGCTATTGCATGAACCATACAGCCCTGCATGCATAGTTCTTTAAAAACAGTAGACAAAAGTCCAAGTATGAGGACCATATGCAATGGTGTGAGCAAGGTTAGAAAAAGCTGTATAATGCTTAAGATGTGAGCTGAGAGAAAAAAAGACAGAAAGAAATGCAGCAGCCATTGTGATAAAATACTCATTGACTGCGAAAACATAGGCTCAGGGAAGGACACAAGAATACTTGGCTCTTAGTCTTCTCTTAAATTGGTCTACATTTCATAATGTCAGGCTGAATATTTTCACAATTGTCCTCCCTGCCCAGTATATGAGTACATGTACTTACAAGTATAAGATTTACATGTACAGTATCGGTCAAAAGTACACGTAAGTTAACAGTCTCAAATCAATTCTCAATCCTCAAAACTTTCAAGAATCAAGGATTCAAGGATCAAGAATCAAGGTTTGAGAATCTAGGACTGAGAAGCTCAAAAAACTTTTTGAAGATCTCCAGTTGTATCTTCAAGGAAAGTACAATTTTATTTACATTTTATCCTCATTGTCTTTTGAATCATTTATTAGTAATAGCAAAAAATACAAAAGGAAAGATACATTTTCTGGACAAACCTACTGGACACAATTTGGACACAAAGTCTACAACAGATACATTTAACCAGAGGTCAACCCACTGTATGAAATTAAATAGAGCTAACCTCCAAGGACTCTCCATCATCATCCACAATGGTCCAACTGATTGATCCTATGGCAGCTGAGGAATACAAATTCAATGTGAGGTGAATGTCTTTGAATGGATAAATCCTTTGCAATGCAGCATCAATAACTGAGCTTATTTTTTAGCAACAGATGACAAATAGAAATTATTTTTATTTATTATATCTTTAAAATCAACAAAACAATATTAGATATCATAATGATTATCTCTGGTATTGCCTTTCAAGGGGTGATTTGCAACTTTCAACCCAGCAGACTGCCTACATTGCAGTCTGTAATCACCCAGGAGAAATCATAGTAATTGTTAAGTACATTATCCATTATCCTTAGTATCATGATCTCAATAGAATTGTAGAGACACTTACTTCAAACCTCACATGTACCCCTAAGTCATATGAGGAAGTTTCAATTTAAAAGGCTCCAAGTCAAGGCTTTCATAGAGTGAGTATATTGTTCAATTATGACAACTGGACTTGAATGAGCAATAGCCGTACCTTCTTTTCCAAGAGCAAGTTTTTGCAAATATCTGTCTCTTTCCCTGAAAAAACAACATGACATGAAATTACATTCACCCATAACAAAAAACAAATGTTTTGCAGTGTACTGAAGTAAGCATTTATTAATAACCTTTATGTTTACTAAAAAAGTTAAAATTAATGAAAACAATTCACAAATTGCTGACTCCAAGTAAATTGACAGGTCAATACTAATGAAAAAAAATCTCAACACTGTGATTTTAATATGCAAGCCAATCTTGGAACAACTTGGCTAAGTGTGTTATGGTGCTTGATTCGAAAAGTGCAAGTTTCAGGCTCAGCTCTTTTGTTGCACTAGAACAATATTCCAGTGGTTAGCTTCCAACATGAGGGATTTTTCTTTAATTAACTAAAATTTCGTAATGTTTTTCATGCTAAAATGTGTCCATAAATAGCACATGTGATCTGAATACATCCATGCTTTATGTTCATGCTCTATTACATAAGCATACATGAGAAGGAGACACATTAAAAACAAAAGATGAGTACTTAAAATTGGGTAAGAGCATTTGATAAATGCAAAGAAGAAATCAAGTTTAGGCAAAAGGGCTGAGAAAGCACACTTAAAATTAGTGTGCTCCTTCAGCATTAGGTTACCTGACAGGCAGAAGCAGAGAAGATAACATAGCCACAAAATGATGAACTAAAGGATTGTCCCAGTAATATGGTTCATCTACCACGTTATATCCATGGCTTTTGAATTGCGGTACAGGAAACTGGATGAATTGGGCAATTTTACTAGTGAATCCTGGAGGACACCTCAGCAAGTGATTTAACAAGAATACAAGATCTGCCAGGCAAGCTACACGCAGAAGAACAGCAACCTGTTGAAAGGACCATATATCACTGCTTTTCTTGAAAATGTTTTATAGAAATGAAGAAAAAAAAATACATTGTTTGTGTTTGGACATGGTGATAATTATGTCTCGGCCAATTTATAACCAATACATTGCCCACCATGACACCATGTTGTTATAACAGTCACCTACACATTACCTATCATGAATGATGTAGCCCATTTTCTGGACTAGTTTGATCACCATTCCACATTTTTGGGCCATATTAATTTTTACAATGCATAATGATTTTAAAAGAGGTGAAACAGAACCTCATCCACACCTATCCCTTTGCTTGGGATGGGACAAGCCTTAATAAGCCTTCACGCAAAAAAGCTAATTTCACAAAGCCAGCTGCAAACACTGACAAAACTGCACCCTAACTGTGCCTCATTAAAATAAACAAACCACACCATACCAGCTGTTCCATCCAGCCATTCAAAATTGTGACAAACTCTTCATCTTGAATTGGCTGTCGAACAAACATGAACAATACACTGATGCAGTCTCTCAACCTCTGGACCTCAGCCTGAATATCTGGACTCTGTTCAACAGGGCACAATTCTAAATTGAAAAAGGAAACTGTGTTAGCTTACTAGCCTGATTTACTTGGAATCCTCTAGTTATATGATTGTACAAGTAAATCAGGTCTTGTATACAGACTGTGTGGTTCAAATTCAGTATTGGTTTGAAGCTGTATCCTTCTCAAGAATGTGTCTAAGTTTGTGCCTTAGTATGAGTTTAAAACAAAGGAAAAAACCTTGAATCAGAGAGAAAAAAATTAGGCCACATCATGTGCCTTAACTTCGGGTGAAAATTTTGCAAAAAAAATGCAAGCATATACATGAAATATTGGGCCTCACAAAGTTCAAGATCAGTTGTCTACAGCTTAGATGAGACTGTTGTGAAACAAATTAATAATAATTATAATTATTAAATAATAATTCTAATCATTATAATGGTAGAACTTGCAAACATGGTTAAGGGCAGATGTCTGCCAAGGTGATGAGGTTCCTTTTTACCAGTCACTAGTGTCTCAGATGAAACATTCCTTGAAATGGGTGATTGAGACAGCATGTCAAAGATGTACATATCAATGTGAAGCCGAGCAAGCTGACACGTGTATCTTTGCAAAGCAAGAGTCTGAAAAGACAAAAGTATTAATATTAGATAAAGTAGCAGCAGAGCAAAAAATGAGGGAAGTGTTTGGGTCTGGTTTTCATTACACAACCTGACCCAAATCTCCCTCACTTTTCATTCCTATGTAACTGTCTCTATCAATATTAATTACCATGTTTTGGTCAACTCACTAAATGTCTGGAACAGTCTGTTGAACCATACAAAGCTTTTACAATCTTTGAGCTCTTTGTTTGCTTCCATTTTTCCAATTAAATGGTGGCTTACAAATTTTTCTGATATTTTGTGGTCACTTGGAGCCAGAAAAAAAAAATATTAGGTATGTGTGTGATAGGTACATGCCATAATCAGGTTCTAATATAGGGTTAAGCAGCCTCTGGCTAATAAACCTTTGGTTGATGTTCTAAATCCTGAGGGAGCGCTCCTTTTTATTTAAGATAGAGATGGTACACTTTGGACCTTATAGTAAAAATGGGATACACTCAGCCCAATTTGTTCAGTAATACCATATTATAATAAACTTTCAGGAAAACAGTCACCTGAGTTCCAAGTGCCTTTATGACTATGTTACCTCATGTAAAGCTTTGTGAAGTTTTCCAAGCATGCTCTCAATCTCACCAGGAACACCAGCATTTAACTCCACTTGCTGGTAACTATGGTTGTGTGTGACATTTACCTGGTCCAGACATTTTCCCTGCAATTGGATTGTGGTCAATAGTAGTCAACTTATCAATAAGCACTCAAGTGAAATATAATCTTGTCTTAAATAAATAAACATTTATGTGCAAATGTGATCAGTCCACTAAGTGATTTATCAAAACAAACCTGGCAGTCAGTGAGTGGTTGGGTCTGTCAATTAGCCAGTAAGTGAGTCAATAAACAAATCTACCATTAAAAAGCCAGTCAAAAAACCAATGAATCTGTCTGTCTGTCAGTCAGTCAGTCATTCAGTCTACCAGTCTGTCAATCCCTCAGTCACTTAATTCTCAGTTAATTAACGAGTTAGTCAAACAGTCAGTCAGTCAATCAAGCACAAACTTAAGTCACTCAATTAGTTTAAAAGTCAATTAGACATAAGTCAGTTATTCAATCAATCTACCAGATGGCGACAAGTCAGTCTTAATAACTTCATTACCTGAGCTGTAACTGAGAAGTTTTTGTCAATCCATAGTTGCTCTTTCTTCTTCTCGCACTCAGCAAGAACAATCTATTAAAACCAAAAGTAACTCTTTATTATCAGGATACAAGAAACACTGACACAGAACATAATTTATGGCAATTTGAAATTTTCTCTATTGGTTCTTGTTAACTGAACTGACAAATTGAATCATAAATATTGACAATTATTAACAACAATAAATATTTTGTATATAAGATACTTAACTTATCATCATTACATGTAACTATTAACCACAAGCAGGAGTTGCAATTTACATGTACCGTAATTTCCGGTCGTTTACCCGCACGGCCGATTACCCGCACCGGCCGATTATTGCATACGGCGAAAAAAAATGTCAACAGATTACCCGCACTGGTGGATAACCCGCACGTTGTTATTCAACTTTTTGGTGGCGAAAACGTGACATTAAGGTGATACATTTCAGTCTTTTAAAAGTTGTCTGATCCAACTTTCGAAAACTTGAAAGCGTCTTTGTCGAGTTTAAAGGTCAAAGAAATTCAGACGCGTGCACAATGCTGTGTCAATATTAGCATGTACTTTATTGATAAGATTATACAGTAAAAACACTAGCGGCCCATGCCCAAATCTCAACGTTTCATACTTGACAGAATGCGAATTTGTGGCCACATTTTGTGCGAGCGATCGTTCAGCGCCATGTTGATTTGTTGAAAAAAAGCTGGGTGAGTATTAAAACTTGAATTATAAAGTACTGTCGGCGATTTCTGAAAAATTCGATATCTCCGGTTCTATTGGGCTTAACAAGTCTCTTAAAACGGGAAAATTCTCTTTAGCTCAAGCTAGTGTTAAATGGAAATTTGTTACTGATGCGCCGGATATCTATGGATAATTTTTGTTACCATCAAGGTTTTGTTTTCACGCGTGCCGATAATAATTTGTTCGTCGCGCAACTAATTATGCGTGAAATAAACTCGAGTCGGCATCATGTTTTCGTGCCTCTGCGGCACAATTAACACAATAAAATTTACTTGAGAGGTGGAAACGCATGTTGGTGATATTTTTTTTTTTCAATTCAACTACCACTGGATTTTAAAATTGTCACATAACCCGCACCTCCCTATTACCCGCAGTGGCGCGCGTTTAATGCAAAATCAACAGATTACCCGCGGGTAAACGACCGGAAATTACGGTAGCACCACAAATACCAGAGCCTAATCACAGGCTAAATAGACTGCAGTGAGAGGTCTTATAGATTAGTATAAACCACTGGTAACTGGCTTTTGTTGAAACCACTGCTTCAGGCTAGGAATCCTTCATTCTAGTTTTCCTGGATACTACATACAAACCTCATATTCCTTTATGGCCATTGCCAGAGCATTTCTCCCTCTGAAGTAAGCATTCACAAGTTCATAGAACTCATGATCATCTTGTTTGCTAATCTGTCAATTAAGTTAAATGCGCATGTCAGAACTGCATACTAGACAAAACATTTTAAACAACTGATGAAAAAGAGCATGAGTGCCCTTTGTCATCAGTAAGAGAACATCAGGAATTTATGATAAGTGGTTGTGTTCTTCAGATGCTGGCTAATAGCCATAATAGTGGTAGTGCATACAAAGATGGTCTATTCCATAAACTTTGTTAAAATTTAATTGTATGCAGTCTGGCAATTGTTATGCATGGGCAAGTAAGAATGGCGTATCTTTGGAGGGAGATTTTAAATTGATTGTTGCCACAAATACAGGCTTCCCTAGCTGCCTCCCCTCACTTTTAAGGTGCAGACCTGTGAATATTGATTGGAAAGTACCCAACACTGAAATCAAAAGAATAACCACATGAAACAAACAAGAACACAACAGAGACTTGTGACAATTTTAGTGCAAACAGGGCTAAAGGAAAAATTTCCATTAAATAATGATATCATCATGTGTAAGAGCTAATCAAGATAATGCCATGCAGAACCTTTTAATTCGGTGCTTATCATTCAAGTCACCTTCTTGTTTACTGAGATATGTGGTGTGGTAAAAGATATTCGTTGCTTCAAAAATTTTCAAATCAGGTTAATTTCAATAAGTTTTTCTTTGCTGACATGTAAGATTCTGGTAACCTTAAAAGATCAGAGACGAAGGAAAGTCAAAATTAAATTGGTTTGAAAATGTTGAAACAAAGGAATATTTGAAAAACAACAAGTGCAAACCACACATTATCAACTATTTAAATACCACCACAGGCAATCCACTCCCAGGAACACAGCAAAGTTCACTGGTGTTTGTTTGACTCATACCTTAATAAAGTGCTCCACAAAATCTTCCATCTGTTCCAACAGAGGGTTGAAGTACAGAGTTTTCAGATGGTCTTCACTAAATGCTTCTAGAGTCATTCTGTACTGCCTTATGCTTGTTACTGTTTGTGAGGAAAGTCACCAAAATGGTAAACAATTGATATACAGGGATTTATCAAACAAAGAAACAAAAACTCTCTCTTCTGCCTCTGTCCATTTAGTAATATCTTGCTGAAAACTAGTAGTACCTCTCATATAAGTAATAGGTTATTACCCTATCATGTTTCATGCATTTGCCATGCTCATCCTTGGGAACAAAATTTAATAAATATCTATAACTGGGCCCGGTAGTTCAAAGGTTGATTAGTGCTAACCCAGGATTAAATTTAAATCCAGGTTTCTGTATGTCTTTGTTCAAATGCCTTTTCTGGATAATTTTCTCTTTTCTTTTTAAAGCATCCAATGACCATATTTTGGACAAAGTGAATTAGATGGATTTTTCTCTAACAGCTTTCAGATCTGAAACCAGATTTCATATTAACCCTGAGTTATCTTAACCCAGCTTTGAACAACTAGGCCCTGGACACAATTCTCTTGCCTGCGTTAACCAATTTCTTTTTGCCAAACAAAAAAAAACCATTCATGATTAAATCCTTGACTGACACATTATCTTAAAAAACTGCTTCAGGAGGGAGTGGTATTTTCTCAAAACCTGAAGATAAAATGATCACAATGGAGAAGGTTTTGTCAAAATGTATCTTTCTGATTGTCTTTGGAAAATTTGGGTATATCAATGAAAGATCTTTTGTTCTTTATCTTACTGCGAGCATGGAACACAGGAAAATTCTGAGTCCCAATGAGAAAGCTAACCTCAGATGTATGGATTGTGTGCTCTAATGCTCTACCACTGAGCCAAAGGCCATTACAAGGTTCATACATATATGTGACACACGTCCTGTATACTAGTAGGATCAGTAAAGTCAAAAGCCTTGTTTGATTCAACAGAATAAGGAGGATGGCCAATTTTAAGCTTGGTAATATAGTTAAGAAAGATATGTTTTTGTCTGAACACTAGGATAATGCAAACTAAAAATGCAAGCTATCATAAGGAATCAAACCTTAGACCTTCAAATTCTGTACTCCAACCCTCTAGCACTGAGCCACAGAGACTCTATAATGTGCAATGCCATTACTAGGTTCATATGCTCTTCTTATATTAAGTCACATATGAGGCTTTTGATACTACTGATCCTAGCAGTATGTGTAATATATATGAATTAACCAATTGCCTGGCTCACTTTAGAATCTCTGTGGCTTAGTGGCAGAGCACAGAAAACCACAGGTACGAGGCTGATGCGTCATGGCAATTCACAGTTTATTCCAGGTCCCATACTCTTAACAAGATAACAAAAACATTGTTCTTCATTTCATTTCCAAGCTTAAAATTTACCACCTTTCTAATTCTTTTTTAACCCTTCAACTTCCAATATCCCATTAGTAATTCTCCTTACTGTCTGCCAAACAGTTCTTGTGTCGTTAGTTTGGAGAATTTGGCATTGGATCAACCTATAATCCTCTAACTGATATTTTTCTCTATCCTCATCACTTGTCTGCTTGATATTGTATTGATATTGTAAGGAGAAATTCTGTCTTGGTCACTCATGGGAGTTAAAGGGTTAATCCACACAAAGCTATCCAAAATGCCACTCAGGGAACATTGTTGCAAAACTTTGAGCAACTTTGGATTGGATCAGATCTACAACAAAAATATCTCTTTCCCTTAATTTAAACATTCATGTAGATTACAGGTAAACATGTACTTGTCTATTTTTAACATCTAACAAGGTGCAATATATAAGTGAGGAGCCAATTAGGCCTTACCTGACTTTTTGGCAGAAGAGTCTAGTTCTGGATATAACTGAGGTGTTCTTACATCCTCATTGCTTACTGGTAACTCCCTGTCACCAATTTGTGGTAGTAAATTTCCAGAACTGTTGACTTTGTCATCCTGTTGTGATCTGCTGCTACTCAAAGTTACACTTGTTTCATTTTCTTGTGTTTTCTCTACTTGAGCAGGAATTTGACGACTTCTCTCTATTTCATCCCCTGTGGTAACCTGTGTTGTACTTTCACTGACAACAACATTTTCTAGTGTTGACATAAATTCAGGTTTGTTAACATCACTCTGAGCTTCATCTTTACTCTTATCTTTGTACTCCAGTTCTAAAGTTTCCCTTATTAGACCTCTATCTGTTTCAATCGCATTTTCTTTCTGTAATTGATCAGGAATTTGATTATTTGTGCCCATTTCAACTCCAGTTGTAGCCTGTGCTATACTTGTATGGACAGCTTGATTTTCAAGTGTTGAACATTTTTTAGGTTCATCTTTAACACTATGATCTGCATGAGCTGAAGATTTTGATTCATTGTCATCTTCAGTTTCTGAAGCATTCACATTTGATTTTGTCTCACTGTTGAAACTCTCCAGTTCTTTGACATCCTCAGTCTCATTTTCGTCCTTTTGTGAGGGTAAAACCTCTTCATTTTTCTCAGCTAATTGAGAAGTGCCGGGAAGGAGAGTAGTCACTGAATCTTCTGTCACGGGCTCAGCTGCGAAAGCATTTTCACTTAGCTTTGTCACTTCATTTGTTTCCCCTTCAGAAACAGTACTGAGAGTAGCATCTGTAAAAAAATGGACAGGACTAACATAAAAAAAAATAGAAATGACATGATACATTTCGTAAATCGCTGTGTTTTCAAAACAAAACAAAACCCTCCGCGATGAAACATAAGCATTATAGACCTTTTGAGGCTTCATATTCTTTCCCCGCTGATGCAGATTTTGTGGCCGCGTCTTTAGATCTTCGCTTATGTTTCCTCTTCGGTTTGGTAGCTTCCATCGCATGTCTAATTCAGCTGATTTTCGCAAAATCTATTATGGGTCTGCTCCTATCAGGATTCAGTCACTTCCAAATCAAGGGTCTATCCCATGACTCTTTGAGAACTTCCGGTTTGCAAATTAAAGATGGCGCGAACTTTGGAACTTCGCGGAAAAAATGTGAGTGAAATTTAGTCCAGAAAACAGTTTTCATGACAATTCATTGTCTTTTTTAGAAATTTATAAGTGATTATGTACATATAAAGACACTCAGCGTATCTTTAGGGACTCCTTTTAGAGAGCACTCAAACCGGTTTTTATTGTAAGAGCCTTCTATGTTTACGATTTTTTTCAAATGAGCCAGCGATGTTATACAGCCACGAGAAGCTAAGCTTCGATAGGTACGTGGTGTTTCCAGCACGTTCTGAGGCATACGCGAACTCGGAGGTTTTGATGGCGAGACACTCTTGCAAGTTCGCTTTTCTATTTTTAACATTGTTTCTGGTCGTTCTTCTGGAAGACGGTTGCCTTGGCAAAGAGAAGAAACCAGATCCGAAGAACAAGAAGGAAAAGAGCAGTAAAATAGGCAAGAATGTGATGGATTACACGGAAGCAGATCTGCACAAATTACTCGACCAATGGGAAGTAAGCACGAAGACATAAACATTGTTGTTTTTCTTTTTAACTTCTCGCTTAAGGGTGTCAGAATCATTAACCATAGATTGTAGACTCACTTAAGGTATTTGGAATAGAATGGCATTAGTTTTAAGGTTAAATTTTCTTCAGAGCTATTATGAAAACATTTGATGCTCTGAAATTTATTATACCGATGGCCTCTTAATATTTTGAGGTGAATTTGATTGGAACACACATTTTCCATTTTTTCAGGGATGGATTCAATCTCGATTGTTGTCTCTTAAGTTTCTTTCAAGGGCTTTTCTTCCGTGTTGTAGAGTCCCTGAGACTCACTCTTTGTGTAATGGCTTTCAATTCAAATAGCCTTATGATAGTTGGATTTATGTTAAGGAACACCCCAGCCCAGGGGACACCTCCATTTTTAGGGCATTGGCTTTGTTCCCATTCAAATGGTAAGCTCTTATAATCTCTATATATTTCAGTGCTGTTAAAGGGACCTCTAAAGTGAGTTCCAATGTACACTTGTGCTGATCTTAGGAGTTTCACATGGATAAATGTTCAACCATGTAGAAGCTCTTTAGTTACATGTTCTCTCCTTCACTTAGGAAAATGATGAAGATATTGAGGAAGAAGATCGGTATGATGACAATGACCCCAGAAAGCCACCACTGCCAGGTGGAGGCTTTGATCCTCAACAGTTCAAGAATGACCCAATGGCTCTTTTGAAAGCATCTAAGAAGGGGAAAGTTATCATGATGTTTGTGTCAGTGGCTGGGAATCCAAGTAAAAAAGAAACAGAACAGATAACTGCAAGGTGGCAGACAAGTCTTTTCAATGCTCAATTTCAGATTGAAAGGTATTATACAACACATGAATATATGTCTTAAGTCTCATTTTTGTCCTGTTAGGCATTCTTTTTTACAAATATTATTTATGTATACATATATATGTGAAGTCTGTGTTTGATTTTTCCATAGTACAGTTCTTGATATGTAGAAGTAGAGCATGATATTTATTGAGATAGTAAAAAACAAAGAGACTACAATTTCATCCCAATCAGCCTGTTTTGTGATTAACTCACTCTTCAGGGGATTAAAATGACAAGAATATTCATAACCATCATTAACATACTTTAACATTTGCACAATTGATGTGGCAATAAATTTGGATGTTTTGTTCAGCTGTTACACAGCAACATATATATATAGCTGTTATGCAGCAACACACACACATATAATTTGATTGCATTACTTATGTCATATTTGTGACTTTCGCTAAGTGGACATAAAGGTGACATGAACCTGTCCCTCATCTTTTTGTTACATGTCTGCAATTTAAGTTTGATTCAGTCTATTTGACTCCACTGTGAGTTGTGTCTAGTATTTGAAATAATTTCCTGTTTTAAAAAAGGGAAGAAAGGATGGATGAAAGAATTGTTCGATGCACAAAGTAGATCTACCAAGAGTCTCTGCAAATAACCTGCCTGAAGTAATTCACTATTTATGAATCTTCTGTCTATGCTCAGGTATATTGTTGCAGATGACCGTGCTCTCTTCATGCTCAAGGATGGTAGCTTGGCTTGGGATGTCAAAGATTTTCTGATTACTCAGCCAGATTGTAAATTAGTTGAATTTGACAATCAGCAGTTCCCAGGAGCTGGTGCAAAAAGTGATCCAACAGCTAAAACTGAACTCTGATGTGATGCCATTTCTCATTAATAATGTTAAAGAATTGTACATTATTTCCAGCTGGTATTTTTATTAATATGTTAACTCTGGAGTTAAAGGTTACTGTAAACTTGAGATGATGCTTCACGCTGTTTAACCTTCTACACACTAACATTAGTATCCAAAATATCCATAGTCATCTCTATACATTTCATTGGAAGTTACTAAAACAAGGAATGACCCAAAATGATCTAAAATATGGCCATGATTGATTTCTAAAATGACTTAAAATGACCCAAAATTACCTTGAGTGATTTCTAAAATGACCTAAAATAACCTAATATCCAACCAGTCCAATCCAGATTTTGTCAGTGCTGCAAACTCAAGGTCATTTTAGGTCATTTTAGGTCATTTTAGAAATCAGTCAAGGTCATTTTAGGTTATTTTAGGTCATTTTAGAAATCACTCAAGGTCATTTTAGGTTATTTTGGGTCATTTTAGAAATCACTCAAGATCATTTTAGGTCTTTTTAGGTCATTCCTTGTTTTAGAAACTACCACATTTCATTTGGTACTGACTACAAGTGTTTGTTTAACAATCAGCTTCTTATGTTGGCAATCATTTCATATATTCTCATGATCTTTATGAACAATTTGGAAGTAAAACTATAAGGAGAAATTAGATGCTGGTAACTCTTAGGTTTTAAGGGGTTAAACATGGCAGGTAACCAGAGACAGAAGCGAGCAAAAGACATTGAAAGGAGCCAGAAGGATCTTGGCAACCTGCTAAAGTATGCGAGAGAAATCCACATCAGACCTATTACTGGAACAAAATACATTTTGTAGGATGCAAGCAAAGCTCCTGATTTATGAAGAGACTTAGGTTGATTATGTAGATTTATAAATTTCCTGAGACATGTGAAAATGTTTAAAGGATGTGTCACATATTTTCTTAGCTTTAGGTTTTGATTAGGTTTTTGTAATCTAAAAATCCTTACAAGGAACAAATCACAGGGCTGTGCTCTAGCCAAGTGGGGTCACTCTGGCAAGTGGGAAACTGGTTCATTTATCTTTGCATTTGTGAAAGCTTTGCATCAGGTTTCTGTGACAAGAACTATCAAATACTAAGTGATTCTTCTTACAGCACAGTTTTCTTAACACTTGAAAAGTGATGGTCTCTACATTTGTATCCATCGTAGACTACAAGCAGTCCCTCCTTTCTGGTGTAGTCTGTTGCACAAGTAAAAAATATCAGTGAAAAAATTGTTATTGCACCACAGGGATTTGTAGGAGTGACGTTGATACACTGTGGTGCACTGACATCAATTTTTTTTTTCATTTATTCTTTTTGACTCGCACGACAGACTGCCAAAAAGGAGGAACTGCTCATGGCTGGTATTCATGGGAATCTCCCACCAAAACTGATTTTATCTGGAGTACCTTTGTTTTAGTCATACAAACAGTTGAACATGGATTGACATTGGAAGTCCTATGTGTTTCCTCAAAAGTTTGCTGGTTCAGATGTAGAGAAGATTTTTTCTCTGTAGATTTACATAATTTTTGTTTTCAGACCTTGCAATGTAGTGCAAAAGGCACAGAACCAAAAGCTTTTTTTCATTCGGCTTGGACATTGATAATACTTGAAGACTCTGATCTCTCCTCACAATATTTGGTCAATATCATTATAGGTAATCAATTTTGAAGTAAATCAATTATTCATATTGTACTCTTGGAAAACTTGGTTTTTTCACTTTTTTTCAAGCAAAATGCATATTAAATGATTACTAATTTTGTGAAGTGCTGGTTTGTTTGTTTGAAAATTTCCTCATTTTGTTGCAGTCAAGTTGTTTATCAAAGCACACAAGTGATGTTTTCTCTACTTGAAAAGCCAAAGTTACTCCTGGCAAGCATATATTTGCACCCTTGTTTCCTTGTATAAATGACAAGCTAGAGGTTAGAGTATAGAGGAGTACGAAGACAGGAAGATTGTGACCACCTGCCTGGTGACAGTGACCCACCCAATTCTCAGACTTCAAGCAAGTTCTTTTTTCATGTTGTTGTCCATTGAATTTTCCGTGTTCCTGGGCTTCCCACCCTTGTTATAATCAAGCTCACCAGATTTTAATTCAGCCTTGAATAAGTTGACGAGGTGAGAATCCGGAAATATGCCCGTTCTAAATCTCTGCCTTTTTATTTTGGCTTTCAAAACCCTTCAAAACAATTTACCAATATTGTTGAGAATGTTTAGTCTGTGGAAAAGACAACGGAGAAAAAGAGAGTCTAAGCGTTACCATTAGGAGCCAAACGTATCACTGATGAACAGTGCATGTTTGGAAGAAGCAAATCACACTCTTGCTGCAATCACTCACAGCCAAATCCAAATTATCACAGATATTGAGTTTATAATCTTGCCCCTTCTCCAGCAAAACCGACGATATTCAAGTGACTCAAATCAATGCAAGACCATTACAAACTTCCTCTCACCGAAGTCTCGGTTTGATTGCAGCATGCACTCGCGGGATCCCTTCTTGAATATGTTTGGTCTTGCAGGCTGCAAAAAGAGTTGCTGTGTCTTCGATTCTTCAAAAGAGGCCGCGATTTACAAAGTGTCACAGTTTCGTGTTGATCTTTAAGTTGATTGAAGCCATTCGAAGGCTGGACTAACAGCTTAGGAAAAGGTCCAGAAAACGATACGCAACACAAGTGCCAAACATCGTGCCTAATGTTTACCTGTACTATGCAAATGTAAATCTTTCACTCACTTTGTTAGGATTTATTTAATGAGAAGGCAAAATTGAATTCATGACATGCTAATCTGTATTCAGTCGTAAATTGTATAAAAGAAATTAGGCAACACACTACGACACCATGAACCACAAACTCGCCGCTACGTTTGCGCCACGTGGCGTCAAACAAAGAATCTTGTCGACTTTCGGTAAACGACAGAGGAATTACTCAAACGTTAGCCATTGACTTTCTCAGATTTAAAAAAAATGGTGAGACACAGTGAGAGTAAGCCCCGTTCAGATAACATCAGCGATTGATGTCACCTTGCATAACTTTGCTTCGACCACGTCCTTCTCTCGTCCAGCAGCTCTGCGATTGAAGCTTCTCCGCCGGGCTCATAGAGCCGGAGACTCAAGAAAAACATGTTTCTTTACGACTGACACTTTCTGTCATATGTCCGGGGACTTTTCCCAAAGCCAACAAAGCGTTGATGAGAAGTAAGCCATCAGAAACGAATTCTGGGCGCCCTTCTCCGTTTGTAGCTTCGTAGCAAGTCTTCACTGTGTCACACAATGTAATAACGCGTCTCTTGGTATATATTGTTTTAATGCACCAATCAAACAAACGGTTATGTAGGGCTTAGAAAAATTACCAATCAAGGAGGAGTTTTTATTAGGGAACTAGCCTCGTCTTGAGGGACAGACGTATAGTCACGCTACATATTCCGAGGGATTGGTTCACCTTAGAAAGTTTCGTTATTGACCGTATTTTGAAATAGTGCTTTCGATTAATGTGTGAATTGTGCGATGCCTTTGCAATGAGACTTTCATCTCAAGTCAACTGTGACAGACCACGAGTAGTCTTTCTTTTTCCTCTCAAACTGTTTGTTCTTCCTTATTAATATTGATAACATTCGCTACTTTACGCCATTTCCTTACTAACTTGGGAACAGGCCCTCATGATTAGCACTTCGACGTGAACATCTCTTCGCCCTCAAGAAGGTATGAGGCCTTGATTCTCTGTCGGTCAAATATCGCTCACCCGAACTCCCCACTGTCCCCTGTAGGGAGAGGAGGGAGTTAAAGCGAGTGACTTCAGACTGTCTGAGTGTCGGGGCTGGGGTACATTTACGAGAACCTTAAGCCAAGGAAAGGGAAAGATCTCGTATTGATAAAAAACTGATTCCTTTTTTTCTCTTTTTCAGTTATCAATATGATTATCATTTTCTAATTTTTTTTTCAACAGGTGCGATAAGCTATTTACATTACATAATCTACTTACAATACATAAATTAAAGTAATCAAAATACTAATGTACAGTACACATTTTATCTTATCATTATAATTATTACTAAAAGTATAATCATTCTTATAGTCATTATTATTATTACCATTATTATCAATACTACAATTATTTTGACGTAAAGAAACTAAGGCAAAATTTTAACTTAATGGAGGAGTTAAAACTTGTTTTTGACCTTGACCATAAAATAACTTTTGAACTTGCGTGAGAGCTTTTCAATACCAGATTTTATATTTGATGCATTAGACAGTTAACTGACAATATAAAAGGTACTCAAAGTTGATGTTTAATTTATTTTAAGTTTTATTTCTTTTCACTAATTTGAATATAAGCTAATATATTTTTGTCATCCAGAAAGTTTACAATTTGTCGTTTGTTTCTTTGTTTGTTTCATTCATCAAAACCATGCACTACTTGTGTTACCATGGATTCCTCTTAGTTTTGATATGGTCACACTAGTTTACAAGTCACCTTTTGAATGATGAAACCCACAATGTCTCCATGGAAATACAGGATGGTGAAACAAGATGCAGAATGTTTCATCTTATTTTTATTTTACAAATCTAAACCTTTTAATCATAAGAGTTGGTCAAAATCTGTTTTTCATCCCATGCTTCCAAATGAATGTAAATATCTCCTAAGCAGTGGCACGCGCTACTTATTCACTTTAAAAAAAGCTGTGGTTTGAGACTTTCTTCATAGCTGTTCTGGGTTCATGTGGTAGCTCTAACTGTCTTAACCAGAAGAGTATGTATTCGAAAAACTAATAAAAATTTAAAAGTTTGGTAAACTACAGCAAGATAGGAGCGAAATAATTAGACCCAAAATGGAGATTGATGAGACTTGTCCTTTGGATGCTACCATATTGCACTTGTCTGTTTCACAGCAACTGATCTCACAATTGACAGCTTTATTCTCTCCACGCGAACCCAAATCTTCTCTGCATGTTTCTTTGTTGCAGTTTTCCTGGAGGTAAAAGGAAGGATCACAAAGAGAAATGAATAGAATGGAAGGAACAAGAACTTGTTTCATTTTCATAGCATTCAAAACAGTCAGTGGATTTTTTATTTCCCCTATGTGTAAAAAAGTTTCTACTCATCGCACTTCTTCGTAGGGAGGATCCTGAAATTTTTGCTACAGGAGGTCCAAGCTTTGATTCAGAAAACACGAAAGTTTTTGCTTACACATTTACTTAGGCTTAGGAATATTTTGAGAGCTGTGACTTCTAGACCCTTCCCCGAGCTCTGCCTCTGCGCAAGGGTTTATAATCACCAACCAAGAGGGGATTGAAAAAAAAAAGGCACATTGGAAAAGGTAGGATTGTGATGATGCCCGATAAATACTCACAAACAGCTTTAACAGCTTTTGAAAAGTTTATGAAAAGTTTTCCAAAATCATTCACACCGTAATGGGCATGTGCGAGTCCAACTGAATGAGACAGAATAACACAGGGTCAGTCAAACCGTCATCTTACCTTAGGAAGACAAGCAGCGACGAACTGGAGTTTTTGTTGATCATCTTTTTGCTTCTCAGCAGTAAAAACATTAAAGCACACTTCCTTATTTGAGTCGCAGTTGCCAACCCAACTCGTGTTAAAACAATCCTTCCAAGAAATTGTGGAATAACACACGTAGCAACTTAATGAGACGCCTGAGGAGAAGAATGAACCATATTAAATAAGCATAGGTTGTTAAAAGTTGTCGGTTAGCTCCTATTGTCTCTCTAAGGAAAGTTGTAGAAAGTTTTTCCTTTATTCAGGAGATAAAACGGAAGATAGGTTTTACCAGGAGCTCCTGATTTTATTGAACATTGCAGAAGCTGTTATAGATAGGATATGCGCGCGATTTCATCGAATTACGTAATCCAACAGAAAATTACGGCCATATAATGTTTACTTGGTAATCGAGTCACGTGACTTCTCAGATCGGAATCGCGCACTTCGCTTCAGTTGTATTAAACAGAAGAATAGAATCTAAAAAGTCTTGGAAAAGTGTTTAACGCTCTTTCTCACCCAAAAATAAAACCTTTGAAAGTGCTGGGAATATTTTCGTTTCTCTCAAAGCATTGCGTGATGAACCGTGGTCACGCAACAGACTGCAGTATTTTAGAGATTTTGCGTGAAAATGATTTCATTTGGTGCTTTATTCGTAATTGTAACACATTTCATTTCAAAATATATTAAAGTTCACACGGCAACCAGGTGGACAATCAGACATAGTTTGAAGCTACACTGGTTTGCAGATTTAATGAATGTAACCGAAGAAGTTACAATTCATAGACCCAACGTTTCGACACTCCTGTCTAGTGCCTTCATCAGGGGTGATCTAAACGCTGTAGCCAAAGTCTGTAGCCAAAACTTTACTTAGGAGGGCTGATTGTCTACCATCATCACTCGATTCGAAGGCTGAGGAGAGGAAATATGTTTCCAATGTCCTAAAGGCAAATGGCTATACAAAAACTTTTCTCCGCAACTGCCAAAAACCAGTTACAAATAGTAACGCTCTTGATGAAAGGGAACCAGCGACTGGTTTTGCTGTTATTCCTTACATACAGGGTGTTACTGAACCCATCAAGAGAATTTTGAATAGCCACAACGTTAAAGTTGCTCAAAAACCTTTTCAGACTTTGGGGCATATTTTCGCCAAACCTAAGGATCCTGTCACGAAAGAACAACGAACCGACGCCATTTATTCTATTCCTTGCAATGACTGTGATAACGAATACATCGGACAGACTAAACGCCAGTTTGGTACACGGTTAAAAGAGCACCAAAAAGCGGTTTTTCTTTGCAAAAAGGAAAATTCAGCTTTATCGGAGCATACTTGCCTAACCAACCATACAATTGGGTGGGATAATTCTAAAATTATCACCACTAATCGGCGTTACCACCAGCGCCTTTGTTTGGAGGCTTGGCACATTAACTCCGCCCACGCTCCTTTAAATCGTGACGATGGCGGTCTGCTTCCTGACGCCTATTTGCACCTCGTCAGAAAAAAAGGCCGCTAATTAGTGATCATATAAAAGGACCTCTTGTTGCAGCGTTTAGATCACCCCTGATGAAGGCACTAGACAGGAGTGTCGAAACGTTGGGTCTATGAATTGTAACTTCTTCGGTTACATTCATTAAATCTGCAAACCAGTGTAGCTTCAAACTATGTCTCACATTTCATTTAATTTTATTTCTTTCGTGTGTCGCTATTGTCAAACAAGGTGGCCGCCTGTGAGAGAGACAGGCTAGGGAATTTCGCGACTAAATCTCCGTCGTTCGAACGAATTATCACAACGTGGTAAACCAGAGGTGAATTTTAATTGGTGGTGGTTGAGACTTGTCTTCGCATCTTAAATGACATCTGATATGGCAATCAAGGTGGAGTAAAGATTCAGAAAGAAAGGAAAATAATACGTTACAAGAGACTTGCGGAAATTTTTTCGACAGATTATGCTTTCATTTATTTATCCACCTTTTCTGGTGGGTTTTGTTGGTATATTTTAGAAAGATAGTCTCGAGCATGGGATAAAGGAAAAAAAAAAAAACAAGTCTTAAGAGGCTGTCTCTCTTATTTCCACCCGGTCAATTTTGCGTCAAAAATAATTTTTCCTGAAACTCTGTCAACAGAAAGACTTTACCTAGGAAAGAACTAAATTAGATTTGGTTTGATTCGAAATAATTTTCTGACTGCATTAGGGGCCATAATTATTTTCCAGTCCGCAGGGACCGTCGCAACGTCTCGAAAATTGAAAAATAGGCATATTTTGTAACATTGCAAAATATTTGATTCGCATAGTTAAGCCACAGAATTTATATCAGATTGCTTAAAAACCTTTCTAGTTTGCCAAGAAAGTTAGAATTTGCCCTCTCAATATATTTTAAAAGGCGAATTTTAGCATATTCTGACCATTAGAAATCGCCATCGGCCGATGGCCGTAAATAACCTTGATTGAGACGTTAAGTTTTGGGATTTGGGACCTGGTTGACGATTCTATCCTACACAGCCGTTAAGTTTAGACCTTTATAGGTAAAAATATGCAAAAACCCCTGTACGTTTTCGATTTTTCAAAAGTTATGACCGTTTGAATCAGCACATGTACGAGCATTCGCGATTTTTTCGCCTACACCAAAATCGAACCACTGGAGCAGATTTCGTCATAAATACAGCTTACCCACTTTGCAGCCCGACTTCATGGCTCACTTCAGAATTTTTCTAATAGCCAAATTAGTGAAATCCATGATAACTTCAACAAATAGCTAGGTATTTCCTTCGAAAAGTAGGCGGCATCCATCGTGATTCGTGGTATCAAAACAAATGTCGGAATTGGCCACATTTCGCGGTGAATCACCCATTTAACATCGCTGCAGAGCTGAATTTTTTCCAAAATCAGAATATAAACTCTCCATGTCTGGAAGCTGAGGGAGAAATGAAGGTTTTAGACTTCTGAAGTGAAGAAATAATCGCTTAAATTTAGGTCCAGTTCGATGTTATACTGTTCTCACAAAGGTCCGCACAAAAGAGAAGACCGCTGATAGCTTGTGCCGTACGTTGTGCCGCATGGTTTTGTTTCGTATCCCAATGTAATATTTGGGGAGAAAAATTTTGGACGAAAAGAATAAATGCTTTTACCTGGAGTTTGATATCATATAATCAATAAATCGATTTTAAATATCCTGAGCTTGCTTCTCTCGGTTTCGCGTCGATTGTGTCCACAGAACAGCAACCTGTCAATAGCCGGAGAAATCGGCTACCAACGTGTTAAAAACTTGACACATGCTTCGTATGAACAGATGTTATAAGTGTTGCTTTTGGTAAATTTTCAATCGATTTCATCAAAACATTTCACTGACTACTAGATATTATAATATAATACACTATAACAACGCCGTCAGAACTTGATATCGGAAGTAAAGGTAGTTTATATCTGTAGAGCATATTCTACACTTTCAGCCACCGTATAAGACATTGTTTACAGAAGTCTACTGAGAAACACATTGAAAATCACTAATCACGTCCGACAGTTTGTCTCTCAATTTTACAGGGATCTCAAAATGACTACAGATGGCTCTCAACAAAACCACGTTGAATTTCTGAAGTGTGTTACTGTGGTAACGTTCACAGAGGTCCTACGTATTGTAGCAGATTGGATGTGAGACTTTGATCTCTTTCTTAACTTTGTCTACCAGATCTTGTCTCTCGGAATTTTCCTGGACGCATTGGATATCTTCTATCCTCATCCAGCGATATCCCGATCACGTCCTGATCTTTTCGCCGCATTGCTGCTAGCCGGGAGAAAAAGCTCTGAACTTGGCTCTCTGTCAGCCACTGTTCTCTAGTGAACAAACGTGCATTTGATTCATTTTTCGCATTTCGCATGTCCACTGCAACTTGTAAACCGTACCGTTAGATATTCTTTTACCTTCTCTGAAAATCTAACGCTGCCCCTTGGTTTGCTTACGGCCCATCCTGTTCGTAGAGACGAGTGGGGCGAAGTATCCACGGGAGAAGTGAGTGGTGTACTGGAATCTAACGAACAGCTCGAACACTCGA
Source organism: Pocillopora damicornis (assembly GCF_964200805.1). Taxonomy (NCBI): domain Eukaryota; kingdom Metazoa; phylum Cnidaria; class Anthozoa; order Scleractinia; family Pocilloporidae; genus Pocillopora; species Pocillopora damicornis. Next base: position 10,504,203 of record NC_142671.1, read on the forward strand.
TACCAGCGGTACCTATCGACGAGAACTTAAGGGCCCAGTCCCTTTTGATTGCATCATACTGGCCTAACCTGCTGACTGTATGCTTTCCAACGTCCAGGTGCAGCTCCAGCTGCGAAAAGGCTTCGAACACTTCAACACATCCAAACACAGAGCATTCAAACAATTGCTGTTTCCTTGCTGCCCTTTGAACGACGCTTGACCACGCGCTTTTCAGGAGGATCATAAAACCCTTGAGATTCTATGGTTTGAAGGGACTCGTTGTTGCGAACTAACCTCGAAAACTAAAGCCATGTTTCGCGCTTAATGTCCCGTTGAAACTTTAGATTGCAGCTGCATTCTCTTCAAGAATCAGTCATAGAACTCCACTTGTAAGTCTACATATGTGTCGAAGTTTGGCGTTTTGGAATTTAAAGCTGAACGATTGCACTATCGCGCATAACAGATTCCACAACTTCGAATATGGAGATATCGGTCTGAGAGTTTGGAAATGTTATGGCATCGGTAAAGGGAAGTACATTCGATATGACGTAATTTATATCAAGCGCCAAGGTCAAACATACAGTACAAAGATAGATAAGATACAAAAAAGCGACATTAAAACGCCTTTGCGGCGTATAATGCGAAAAAAAGCCTCACAAAGAAACACACCTCTGAGCTTTGAAAAAGCGCGGATCGAAAATACCAACACATGATTGGTTACTCTCTTTCCAGAGAGAACCAATGAAAACGGAACACCGTTGATCCTAACCGCAGGTAAACCAAGTATAAAAGGATGGTTTTCCACCCTTTTTGGCGGGATTGGAGTTGAGAATTTCTCTGCCTGTCCCTGATTAACACAGCCTGACTTAACAAACCAGCTGAAGAGATTCTTTAAGAATCGAAACCGCCGATCCTGCCAGACGATATACTTCACTTTCAGTTTTACCTGAAAAAGATGTCAGCTTTTGAAACACCATTGCGGCCACCAAAAACGCCAGACTACCGTCCAAATCTGGACGAGGAGATGGAATTAACGTACACTGATCCGAACCTAGAATCGGACCCAGAGGATAGCCCTCCAGCATCACAACTCGAGCCAAGGCATAAAGCTGAATTAGCCAAACAACGCAGCAACGAAGGTCTACGCCTTCAAAAAGAAAGCCGTCAAAAAGAAAACCTTCCGAGGAATAGCCCATCCACGCGGCAGCCAAGGAAGAGGAAACATGAAGACACCATCAGCGCTATCCAGTTCAAGAAGCAAAAAACTGAAACCTCCATTTTAAAACTGGAGAGACACTTACAACAAAAGACTTGCCCTAAGTCGCTTCAATACAAGGCGAAGGCAAACGTCACGCCTGACGAAACCTTTCGACTGGAAATAAGCGCTATTAAAAGTCACGCCGAAGAACAATACGTTAGCGCCCTAGTGCGCTTCCATCAGCGTAGACTTGTTAGTCACAAGAACAAACTTGAAAAGGCTAATACTGCCAAGTCTCGATCACAATACAATGTAAATACACGTGAAAGATCACGTTCGCCTTTGAGGAACACTGTAAATACTGATGTCGACAGGATAGACAAAATAGAAAATCAGCTTTCAGAGCTGAAAGATCTTATACGAAGCTATCCTCGACGTCAAAACTCACTACAAACCGACCGAGACCTATCAATATACACACTATTCATCTTGCCACCCACCAGGTGTTAAGAAAGGCTTTATTAAAGGAGAAGCTATCAGACTTCTAAGAACAAACTCCTCGGAAAGAAATTTCCAGGAGGCCATGTGTAACTTCAAAACACGACTTGAAGCACGTGGTTACCCAAAAAGGCTAATTGAAAAAACGTTATCTGAGGTCTCGTTTGCCGCAAGGCAGTCGACACTTAAAAAACAAAATATTGCCTTTTGTGACAGCATACCACCCAGGGGTTAAAAATTTAAAACAAATACTGATGCAAGAATGGAACCTCATCCAAAATCAGCCACTGCTGAAAACAATTTACAAAACGCCTCCGATTATATCATACAAAAGAGGTAAATCGCTCAAAGACATACTCGTCAGAGCGAAGCTTTAATTAAAGGCTTTTGCGTCGCAAACGTAAAACCACACAGGGGAGTCTGTGTAGGCCTGTCTATGACCTCTTCAATGACAGTATATCATTTTTCTCCCCAAATATTACATTGGGATACGAAACAAAACCATGCGGCACAACGTACGGCACAAGCTATCAGCGGTCTTCTCTTTTGTGCGGACCTTTGTGAGAACAGTATAACATCGAACTGGACCTAAATTTAAGCGATTATTTCTTCACTTCAGAAGTCTAAAACCTTCATTTCTCCCTCAGCTTCCAGACATGGAGAGTTTATATTCTGATTTTGGAAAAAATTCAGCTCTGCAGCGATGTTAAATGGGTGATTCACCGCGAAATGTGGCCAATTCCGACATTTGTTTTGATACCACGAATCACGATGGATGCCGCCTACTTTTCGAAGGAAATACCTAGCTATTTGTTGAAGTTATCATGGATTTCACTAATTTGGCTATTAGAAAAATTCTGAAGTGAGCCATGAAGTCGGGCTGCAAAGTGGGTAAGCTGTATTTATGACGAAATCTGCTCCAGTGGTTCGATTTTGGTGTAGGCGAAAAAATCGCGAATGCTCGTACATGTGCTGATTCAAACGGTCATAACTTTTGAAAAATCGAAAACGTACAGGGGTTTTTGCATATTTTTACCTATAAAGGTCTAAACTTAACGGCTGTGTAGGATAGAATCGTCAACCAGGTCCCAAATCCCAAAACTTAACGTCTCAATCAAGGTTATTTACGGCCATCGGCCGATGGCGATTTCTAATGGTCAGAATATGCTAAAATTCGCCTTTTAAAATATATTGAGAGGGCAAATTCTAACTTTCTTGGCAAACTAGAAAGGTTTTTAAGCAATCTGATATAAATTCTGTGGCTTAACTATGCGAATCAAATATTTTGCAATGTTACAAAATATGCCTATTTTTCAATTTTCGAGACGTTGCGACGGTCCCTGCGGACTGGAAAATAATTATGGCCCCTAATGCAGTCAGAAAATTATTTCGAATCAAACCAAATCTAATTTAGTTCTTTCCTAGGTAAAGTCTTTCTGTTGACAGAGTTTCAGGAAAAATTATTTTTGACGCAAAATTGACCGGGTGGAAATAAGAGAGACAGCCTCTTAAGTAAGGAATCGAACTCCAAACCTTCGGATTTTCGCTTCGATGTTTATCTGGTAGATTTGCGGAACCACTCATCTGGAACTCTAGTGCATGTGTATTTTTCATCATTGAACTACACCGTTTGTGAAAATAATCGCTTGTTTGATAAACGGTCAAACTATAGGGATTAAGAGATGAAACCGATTAAGAGATGAAAATATGGACATGAAATGTAAATCCTTTAGAAATGTCGTCAATGTAACAAAGAAAACCTTACTATTTCGTTTCCTTACTCACCTTTCTGCACCAAACCGATTAAGAAAACGGCGATGATCAGAGATGAAATTATGACGTTACTTGCCATCATTTACTCGGTAGGAAATACTTGCTTAGTTCCAAACTGTACCCGCTACAAAGACAGCTATGGTAGGCCTCGTACGAAGCACGCCAAATTTAAATAGCGCCCATTGTGGCTTTTTGCCCATTGAAATGAGGATATTTATCCCAATACTGATGTCTCATTTCCGCTTGGCTTCCTTCGGATTCAATAACACCGTATCGTTGTAAAATCAGGATGTGGAATAGTGGAACACGGAAGGGAAAAGTTAGGGACAAAAAGCTCTCTTTTAAACAAAGAAAAAAGCGTTTGTTTAGCGAGTTTAAAATACGATAGAATTTTTGTAGAATGAGAGGAAGGTATTAAGATTGAAAACAGCAAATCTATCTAGATCGCATTTCAAATAAAATTGAGTGGAGTCCTTAAGTATACCATATGATCGCCCGGGAAAGCAAAATTTCAGTCTTGTTGTGTATATATAATGGTCAGATCAAAATGGATGTATATTAGAAAACGCCTAAATTTCTGGAATTTTGTTGTGATAAATCACAATTTCGTAGCGTGCATCGGTAGAACAGCCTTGACTATTCCTTTACTTGATTTTTTTTTCAATAACGAATTTTTTAATATTAGGGCAGCTTTTATCCAACATAAATCTGCACGCTGTCACACATCAACGCCTTTGATTTCCTGCCAGAATCTGCCTAATTTTTTTCTTTCACGATGGTGGCGAGAGAAACATATTGTAGATTGTTTCATGACAGGACGGAAAACGCGTGCACTGTAAGTATCTCCCGTTGTCCCATACAAAGCCTTAGAAAACTTTTCTAAGGCTTTGTATGGGCTTTTTTTCTGGAGTATCTGGTAGCGCTCCAGGTTGCTTCAATATGCTTACCGCAAGGCGTCATAATCTCGTCACTTTGTGACAGAAATGTCGTTTAACTGAAAGTGAACCAGAACACCAACAGACCTATACATGTCTCAATTTTCCCATGAGGGAATGTTAGGCATCAATGACACGTCATCGCTTGTCAAACTTTGTCAGTAAACATGACTTTCACTTACTTAATTGGCACAGGATATACTACTACCGATGAGGGAATAATAAATAAATCTGATCAGAAGTCTGTGGCAGGTCGGGTGATATTGAAACGCGTGGAAAATGTGTCGGAAAAGTGACGTCAGCCGTGTAACCTCGCAACGCAAAACCAAGGGTGGTCTTTAGGATTGTGGTTTTGTAAAAGATATAGGCTAAGATCGACGCGATACGAAGCGTGTGACGACTAGAATAAAGATAGGAAAAGAAAACTACGCGAGTGACTAGTGTTGCTATACTGGGATTTCCAACACTAACTGGCACCTCCGACGGGACTGAGATCGAGACATGGAACTGGAGGCACTTCAGAAGAATTTGGACGCAAAACTCAAGCTTTTGGCGTACAAGCAAGAAAAGGGAAAGGGCATTGTGGACAAGGCAAACGCGACAACTATTGGGAGACACCGTGACGGGTTGGTGTGTTTAGCAAAAGAAGCGGACGAGATCAAATTAAAGATCGAAGAGAAGAAGATTGCAAAGGGTGAGCAAATGGACGAGGTATGTGCATGGAGCAATGAAATAGACAAAGTTATTGAGGGTGTAGACGCGGAGATCGAATACCTTGGGAAGTGTTTGGGGGAGGTGAAGAAAAAATCGCAAATGGCCGAAAAAGAAAGCGAGAAAGCGACAATCGCGAAGGAGAGAGAGGAGCAACTCGCGTTTGAAAAAGCACAATGGGAAATGAAGCTTGATTACGAAAAAAAATCAGAGGAATTAGGTAGCAAAAAAGGGAAAGGGTTATCAGGCGATTCCGGAATGCACGCAAAGTTGCCAAAGCTATCAATAACGAAGTTTGATGGGTCCTTCGAACAATGGCTCTCTTTTTGGAACAAATTTTCCGCGGAAATAGACGCGACGGATCTGTCAGCAGTGACAAAGTTCGCTTATCTAAAGGAACTCCTTGTTACAAAGGTACGAGCGGACATAGATGGACTCCCGTTCAATCTTGAGGGGTACGAAAGGGCGAAGGCCATCCTAAAATCGGAGTACGGGAAAACGTCCGAAATTGTAAATGCATATGTAAACAACATCATGGGTTTGCCTACCATCACAAGCGCCAGTCCAAAAGAAATTAATGAGTTTTACAAAAGGCTTCTGTTCAATGTACAAAGCTTAGAGACGCTCGGGAAGTTACGTGAAGTCTCCGGAAATGTGAGGGCGGTGTTAGACAAACTGAAAGGAATAAAGGGAGACTTAGTCCGGGGACACGAAGATTGGCGAGACTGGGATTTCGCTAAACTGATTCAGGCAATTAAAGGTTGGAGAGACATAAATTCAGAAGGAGAAGAAAGCGATGGTGCGAGTGTGTCCAAGAGGAAGAATGATCGCAACGACTGGAATGCCCGCGTTCCGCCGCCACGCGGAAGGTCTTATCAGGTCCAACAACAAGCAAATGGAGGACAGATGCGCGGATGCGTCTATTGCGATGACACGAACCACACATCCGCTAATTGCACCAAAGTTGTCGCGGTCGGAGACCGCAAACGAATTCTGAGCCAAAAACAGTTGTGTTTTAATTGTACAAGTGACAAACACAGAGCAGACAGCTGTAGAAGCCGCGGGTGTCATAACTGTCAACGCCGACATCACACGTCAATATGTGATCACCCACCAAGCGGTCACACATCGAGGGGAAGATTTATGACGGCACAAAACAAAGGAACAGAGAGAGTCGTGTATCCCGTTGTTGTCGTAGAAGTAAATGGAATCAAATGCCGCGCACTCCTAGACACTGGGGCAGGCAGCTCATACGCGTCGTCAGCTATCCTTGAACACCTGGGAAACAAACCGCTACGAGAAGAATTCAAGCGCATAGAGATGATGCTTGGGTCAACAAACAAGGTCATCGGAGTTCATAGCGTGACGATTGGCAGCCTTGATGGAAAATTTCGATTGGAAACGGAAGTCACCAGAGTGGACCGTAGTACATTGCTATCACTTGACAACCCAGGATATGCTGGGATACTGGAGAAATACCCCTACTTGGATGGGGTATACATGGACGACAGAGACGAGAAGCCTGAGCTACCAGTCCACATTATCCTGGGTGCGAGCGAGTACGCGAAAATAAAGACAGAAACCATACCAAAGATCGGACGTCCCGGCGAACCTGTTGCAGAGCTAACAAAGTTCGGATGGACAATTATGTCACCAGGTAAAGAAGTTGACCTCTCTAATATGTTCTTGACCCAGACGACAGCGGCAGATTACGAACAACTATGCAAATTAGATGTTCTAGGATTGCGTGACACACCAGGCGGAGATCAAGCAGATGTTTATGAAGAATTCAAGGAACAATTAACACGAGGGCCAGAGGGATGGTACGAGACGGGGCTACCCTGGAGGGGAAACCACCCTCCACTGCCCAACCACAGAGCGGGAAGCTTGAAGCGATTGGAAAGTACCATTCGGAAACTGGAGAAGAACGGAATACTCCAGAAGTATGACGCCATAATTAAAGACCAGCTTAACGAAGGAATAGTGGAGCGAGTGTCAGGCCCACCAGTGGGAAAGGAGTTCTATATTCCACATAAAGCAGTGGTGAGAGAAGCTGCAGAGAGTACCAAACTTCGAATCGTGTACGACGCCTCTGCCCGAGCTTCAGAGAAGGCTCCTTCTCTCAACGAGTGCCTTCACGCGGGACCTCCGTTGCAGAACAAGCTTTGGGCTGTTCTTGTCCGTGCACGTTTCCACCCAGTCGCGTTAACAGGTGATATCAAGCAAGCGTTCTTACAAGTACGAATACGGGAAGAAGACAGGGATGCCATGAGATTCCACTGGATCACGGACTTGCAATCCAGGCGAGTGGAAATACTGAGATTCACGAGAGCTCTGTTTGGTTTGGCCCCATCGCCCTTTCTTCTTGGGGGAGTTATCAAACAACACCTGGAAGCCTGTCGTACCGAGAATCCGGACCTGGTGAGGGAAATAGAGAAGAGTCTATACGTCGATGACCTTATCAGCGGGGGACCCACCGTAAAAGCTGCCCTTGAAGTCAAAGCAGGCGTTACCCATGTCTTTAACCAAGCCTCATTCAAGCTGCACAAGTGGCATTCAAATGTTCCGGCAGTGGAGTCCCCTGGTGAGTCTCTTAGCGAAGATACTACATTCGCGAAAGAACAGTTGGGTGCACCTCAAGAAGGAGGGGGATCTATTCTCGGGCTTCCATGGAACAAGCGACAAGATACCATTGAAATAAATTTCCCAACTGACCGCACCCAAGTGACAAAGAGAGGGATACTAGCGAAGATAGCAAGAGTGTATGACCCGTTAGGGCTCGCAGCGCCTATGACATTGAGTGGAAAACTACTGTACCGAGACGCATGTGATTTGAAAGTCGGATGGGATGCTCAACTTCCTGGTCAACTGGGAACCAAGTGGTCAAGATGGGAAGCACAGCTACCAGTGAGCATTTCCGTACCCAGAGCCATACCTCAACACTTTGAAGAGATCAGCAACATTGAGCTACATTGTTTCGGCGACGCAAGCGGACAATGCGTTTCTGCGGCAGTGTACGGTGTCATATCTCAACCATCCGGTGATAGTGTTGGGCTGATAGCAGCCAAAGCTAGACTGGCGAAGCAAGGCCTCACCATCCCCCGCCTCGAGTTGGTCTCCGGTCACATGGCGACCAATCTCATTGTGAACGTTAAGGAAGCATTAGAGGGTTTCCCAGTTGGAAATATGGTTTGCTGGTTGGACAGCAGCGTTGCGTTACATTGGATCAAGGGAGCAGGGAGTTACAAGCAGTTCGAGAGAATGGTTGGATTGGTGAAGAGAAGTCTACAGAAGACCATTGGAAACGGGTTCCTAACGTGGACCGAGTTAGAGGAGGTTATACTAGACGTAGAGGTTGCAGTCAACAACCGACCTTTAAGTTACGTGGAGGACGATGTGCAGCTACCGATCTTGACCCCCCACTCCCTGTTGTTTGGTCAACCAAATGCACTACTCGAGTTGGAACCGCACCGCATAGAAGACGGTGAATTACGCAAGCGAGCAAAGTATCTCAGACGATGCAAGGAGGCCGTCTGGAAGCGATGGACGGGGGAGTACTTAAAGGGGCTGCGCGAACGCCATCGTCTAAAGAATCCTGGAAAGCCCGAAAATCCTATTGTGGGCGAGGTCGTGCTGATCAAGTCGGACGACAAGAATCGCGGGAAATGGAAGGTCGGGATCGTCACGGAACTAATCAAAGGGCGTGACGGTGTTGTCCGGGGAGCAAAGTTGCGCACAGGGACCTCACATCTAGAGCGAGCAGTACAGCAGCTGTATCCGTTAGAACTGTCATGTGATCGACCGGGAGACGGCGACAGACCTCCAACGACCGAGTTGCGCATTGAAGCGCCAGCGTTCAGGCCTTCCCGTGATGCAGCCGTCGCAGCAAGATTACGTATGGAGGATCTTGCTCACGATGAGGAAGGGGATTGAACTTTGAACCAAACCGAAACAGATTGGATGACAACAGCGGATCGGATGCTTGAACATTCTACTTATGAACTGAACATCTGCCACTATGGCTACTGATTGATCAATGATTAGTGTGATTAGGAAATCGATTGAGAATTCTAGATGATAGATTCGTTCATAAAATTTAAGCGATAAGGTTCATTTCTCGACAGACATTTGCTCTCCGAGACAAATGGGGGGAGGGTGTCGGAAAAGTGACGTCAGCCGTGTAACCTCGCAACGCAAAACCAAGGGTGGTCTTTAGGATTGTGGTTTTGTAAAAGATATAGGCTAAGATCGACGCGATACGAAGCGTGTGACGACTAGAATAAAGATAGGAAAAGAAAACTACGCGAGTGACTAGTGTTGCTATACTGGGATTTCCAACAAATGCAATTTACATTTAAAAAAACTTTATACTTGGAGGATTTCAACTGCTTTTTTTTTTCTGGTAGTCCTTGCATAAACCTTGTACCCTGTTTCATCCACATTAATTCTTCGTAGTTGTACATTCACTGCGAACAAAGCTTTCCGGTTAATTTTTATCGTTTTATCCCGTTGAGATAGGCCGCTGTCCACTAGAATTTTCTACAACATTATATCAGTATGGAAACGCGGGCACAAACTCAGCCACAGGGAATCGAGTACCTAAGACGATCGCCAACAAAAAGCGCGCGCTTGGCGCGTGCTTGGCAAAGTAATCATGCCACGACGATCTCGGGAAAGTACAATCGAAAAAAAACGCAGCATGCGAAATCAAAGGAGGAAACGTGAACGATTGTCAAGGACAGCTAGGGAAAGGGAGAACAGAGAAATGAGAACACAAAAGGAAAGAGATGCATATTCTTGGCGCGAATGTATTATAGCAAATGGAAAGCATTAGTCGAACAGAATAAAAAGACCCTGGACAAAACCAAGGTAGGTACTCGGTTAGCGTCAAAATAGAATAAAATAGATATCAGAAAATGAGCAGTTGGTTACAAAAAACGATATCACCGAACTGACGCTGAACGTAATCAAACTAGCATTGTCTTGCATTGTACAAAACGTCCTGGGGTTGACTTCAACATAAACTCATAGGGGGAGGGGAGAGTGTAGCCCTCAAAATTCTTCACCTTTTTATGATGAAATGAAAAAAAAACTACAATCATTTTCGTAAAATAAGGCAAGGAATCCGAAATTGCCTCATTCTGAAATGATTTAGCGGGAATTCATTCATTTCTGTTTGCCAAGCAGACAGGCTAAACTTTCGTCTGAAAAGGTCAGTCATTGAGCTTTGAGCATTTTCCCTTCCATCTTGCCATGTAGTGTTGATCTTGCCCTACCAAGGTTACCACGGATCAAAAAATGGCCAGGGATAGAAATTTCAAGGTCAGGGAAAAGTCAGGGAAATTAAAGTTTTTACACCACTGAGTTTCATACCATGCTGGAAGAAATATTTCAGATGATCTCAGCAATGTTTTAATGAAGAAGAGGAGACTGGACATTTTGTATCCATTTCATCAGGGAAATTTTATTTTTATCATGGATAGGTCAGTACCTTAATAGTCAGGGAATCTTGGAAAGTTCTGTTTGTATTATATGAAAGGGATAAAGTTTATCAATAAATCTATTAACATAGGAATTACAATTTCTTCGATTGTGATTAGTTTTAAAAACTCCTATTTTCCACTAATTCACTTGCCAAGTTGTTGTTGGACAGTTCAATAAGCCAAATACATTCAAAGTTGTAGTTTAAGTCAACCAATCACATTCAAAGTTGTGGTTTAAATCAATCAATCACAACCTTGGTTTCAATCACCATAGAAACAGTGTACAGATTCCTAAATTGGGGCTTTCTTTGAAACAGAGAATTGGTTTCCCTTGAGCAATTACAATATTTAAGTGTTCTTTTTAATTTGGAAATTGTAATTTTTATGATTAATTGGTAAAAGGACTTTGTGTCATTCGTTTCGGTCTGTAATCACACTCGTGATAGACAAATTGTACTTCCACTATGCAGTCGTCTGATTTTGTTATCACTCATATGATTACAGACCAAAGACTACTCAGTCCTATTACCACTTATTACACAATCTAGCATGTGAAGCTTATTAAGCTGACCAGCTTCACTTTTCCTCTGTTTATTACTTTATTCCAGATTAGAGACAGGAATACAAAATCAGGACCACCCAGTAGCAAATTTGCCACTGTTAATTTAATTGATCCATCTGAGCTTCAACCAATCAGTGAAAAGGAATTAATACTAGGACAGGGTTCATATGGCCGGTGCATTTTAAAATCTTTCAAAAGATTAAACGTTCTTGTGGTAGAAAAACAATGTCTGATGCAAAGCACTAAAGAGATGGTAAAGGAGGCACAAATAATGTAGACTCTCACACACAAAAACATTCCTGCAATAATAGGAATCCAGCTTGAAAGAGAGCCTATATCTCTAGTGATGGAGTTCAAAGCGGAAGAAAATACATCCGCAACAGTCAGTAAACTATTGTATTGCAAAGAATCCAATGGTATATTAGAGAAAGTTAACAGTTCACTGACAAGCAAAGACTGGCTGATCATTTGTCATGATATCACAGATGCTCTAGCTCACATTCACTCCAAAGGCTTTCTTCATTGTGGTCTCAAATCAAACAATGTTAATATGTAATCCAAGATGGTGGCTCTGGGTCCCAGAACCTAACTTCTGAAGTTTGGTTTTATATGAGACAGGCAGAGTGAAACAAAGAACATGATTTTTACAGATTATGTGTAATACCCAAATGTTATGAACTGCTGAAATTGGCAATATTCTTTCAGTTATCTAAGGAGCTATTTATGACGAATTATGTTATTATTATGCTATTTATATCAAACAAAAAGAAAACTGCATGTAGGCTGCTGGTGGAAACCCTCTGTATTAGTCTGCCCTCTTCCACAGTTAGCAGTGGGATTAGGGAAAGTCACACCACAGTAAATTAAAAACAAAAAAAATTTATCACAAAAACAGTTCCAGCAGCACAGAAAGGCCACAATGTTGGATGGATGGCCAGGTATACAATTGGAAAATAAATTGCAAAATGTGTACCAGCATGTTTGTGTTAATCCCATATTATGAAGTATGAGTTGTTTTCAGTAACTCAGTGTCAAATTTTGTGGTATAGTTTTCTGTAATAATAACTAATTATCATCATATTGGCTTTCCATTGTTAGACATTAATGCCAATTTCTTGACCAATTGGAAGTAAAACCAAGTATAACTTGTTTACATATCTAAAAGTAAATAAACAAAGTTAAAACTGGGTGGGTTGCCTTGAGAACCCATCTGTTCTGGTGTGTTGTTTTCTGAGTTCTTAGAAATTAAAGTGCACACTATCTTAACTCTGGTGTAATTTTGAATATCAGAACCCTAAAGAATAGCTCTTACTAACAGACCTGGTGCATGACACAGTAGTTTGGGTGTGTTTCTATCTGACCAAATGATAGGCTTTGACCTGTTTTGAGACTTATCCGTGTCAATGGTACTGTCCATCTAGTGTGTAAACATAGTACTTTTAAATGAATTCAGTAGACTTATTCATTTGATCATTATCATCTGCCACACAACTGTGTTCCCTATTACATTAGTGTTCACTGTGAGATCTAGAATGACATAAATGTGGGCAAAAATGGTATAATAAATTATTTGAGCCTAAGCCTTCTTGTAGTTGAAATATTGGGAAAGAAAGGAAGAAGAAAATAATCAAGAATATAGAATTAGGCATATGCAAGATAACATTCTGTTTCCATTGTTACTCTAGCACATCAGTATTCCTGTTGTGAAGATGTCACATCTTTTATCAACAGGACTGCCAAGATGACTCATCTTTTGGCCAGTTTCTGTTTGCTATTGTAACAATAACTCTTGCAGTCCACTGGCAAAGGCCAAAAATTAACTTAGGAATAAAACAAGGATGCTGTGGCTCAAAAAACTTTGTATTAGGACACTGACAGCTTGAACCTAGGAGTCAGCATTTAGGCTTTGAGTTTAAGCAGAGACTTTTCCCTTTTTCTAAAATTTATGATCTATTTGCAAGCATTTTCACAAGCCAAAGCCAAAGCCTTCTCTTAAAATTAATGATTGAAAAACCAAGGTATGTTAGTTAACATTTTCTTTCAATTATTAAGTTTCATTGTGGCAACTTCACCTTCACCTAACTTCTTCGCGCCAAGTGGCACAGAAGGCCTCATCCCTGAAACATTTTTGTATATTCATCTCTCATCTCGTACCTATCCTGTGTATCCGTGTATGTAAGCTATGTTCGCGCTAAAAATCTAAAGGTGGGAGGATAACCGTAACTCCACTGACTCACCTCTACAAGTTAACATTTCTCACAGTGCTAGTTCCTCTCATATTAAATAAGTCGTGCTGATTAGACATGGTCGAAATGTAAATGGTATTTTTGACAGAATAATTGAAGACAAGTACGCATGCATTAAGGGTGTCTGGCTCGATATTTCGATACGCCCACGAAATCAATTGACCGTGAAGATCTGAGAGAAAGCCGTTTACCAACAGGCTACTGGAAAGCGCTTTTAGTTATTCACCATACGGTATGGCTGCATACCCACAAATATGTCGTAGAAAAGCCAGTTAAGACAACAGGATAACATGCAAAAGAATGGAGTCTTTTGTTAAGATTAAAGAATCATATTACGACATTCATAAAATTAACCAGGACTCCATTCACGAGCGATGACACATTGATCTCTATAGTTTGAAAGGTTATGGAGTCGCATTACAACACTAACCAGGACCCCAATAACTAGCGATGATAAGTTGATCCCCTACAGTTTGACATGCTTTCACACATTCCTAACAGACCCGGGGAAATAACGCTGCGGGAGATGATACTTGCAGTAAAAGCCATATCCGTCCTCTCATGCCTTCAATTCATTGAATTAAGATAGTAATTTGTTATCGGCTTTCTACTCGGTTGGTTTTATAGTGTGACTTCACTTTAGACTAAATCATTTTCAATTTTTTTTTTTTAATATGACGGAACCCCAACTTCAGTTCTTTTCTGATATAGGGTAATTTAGTGTTATCAACTGAGTTGAAAACGTAAATTGGCTGACGTTTCAGAGCTCTGAGAAGGGCTAACGCTCCGAAACGTCAGCCTTTATACTCTTTACGGTGGTCAATTTACTTTTTCAACTCGGTTGATAACACTAAATTACCCTGTTATACTCTCCTACCGATACAGCACCACAGTTTCTTTAGAAATTTACCCCCTTTATTCTTTTCTCATATAGTTACTTGAGTGGGAAAATTTGAGAACAGATGGGGTTTTCCTTCAGTTTATATTTTTGAAATACTTCTTATTTATAGAGCTAAAACGATTTGCGCCGATGCGTGGACTTTTAAGTGAGTGATGAAATTGCAAATTAAGTTCTTAAGTCTAATAAGATAGCTTACTAATATTAAGCTTCCTCGAAGTCTCACATGAGGTGACCTTAGTTCCAAATACGAGCGCAAAATTAGAGCAATTCTGTCTTTGATCACGGTTTACGACACCTTAGTCTAAAGACCTGTCACGTACCTGAAAGAATAGAGATAGTATTCTTTCACGTTGTCACGATCTTGTCAAACTAACAGGGTCGTCTTTCATGCCTGTTGATATTTGATATATCTAGTATATAAACGTGCGACGAGGAGCAAGAGTTGACATTTGTGTTATCATTCGTGATTGTGTGGTGAAAAATGTCTTTCGTCCATGCTTTGGAAAACATTCTTGACGCTGCATTTGTTTCAATATTTTTGTTTTGAGAGATAATTTTCAAAGCTGAAATAAAAGTGAATATGTGATCAAGCTTCAGCCTTGAAATGAGAAGAACTCTCCTACGCGTTGCAACAGAAAAGAAATTTAAAATATCGCAACAGATGATGAGTTTAATCTACTGTAAGCTAGAAAAAGTTATTTGAGTCGCACATTCGTCTCTTCTTGTCATACTTGTATCTTTAAGCTCAGCACCCTTTTTCAGTTTCCCTTTTTTCCGTAGCCGTAAGCAATGTTGAAAGTTATATTATCACAGTTATCATCCCGCTCAATGTTCATCAGTCCATTCCAATATTCAAATTTTCCGAAAATCTGCACGAATCAGCTAGAACCCAATGAAGTGAAAGACTGGGGTCACCTACGGTCACATATTAACATAATAAAATCATGTGTTTTTTAGAAATTACAAAGTGAAAATAAAAACTCGTAATATTTTATTGTAAAGAGCTGCTTAAATAAAGCGATAACACATGTTGCTTCGGCCGGTTTTCAGTCGTGCTGGCAGCTGCTGTTCACGTAGAGTTAAAACCTTTTGCCACAATCAGCATTATAGCCTTTGGAACCGATAAACGTTTCAGCTAAAGCATTGATTATGTGGCTTCAGCGCAAAGGAATGAACTTCCTATCTCGAATCGCCTGAGACAATGTTTATTTATATGAATTCAGAGTCGTGCAAAGAAACGCGGATGTCTTTTTCCTTTCCTTTGAAACTTTTGTGTTGAACTGAGATAATATTTGCTTGTATGAATTCAAAGCCGTATAATGAGACATGCACCTCTTCAATTTTTAATTTCTCATATATTTCCCTTTTTTTCCTTTTTTTTGGTCGTAGATCAAAATCGGCAGTGATATATAATTGAAGATAGGACAATTTAGTATTATCAACTGAGGTGATAACGTAAATTGTCCACTCTAAAGAGTTTAGAACGGAAGCCAATTTACGTTATCAACTCAGCCGTATAATACTAAATTACCCTGTTACACTTTCTCACCGACGCAGCGCCACATTTTCTTAAGAAACTTACCCCCTTCTATAACTCAAGATGATACCTTGTAAACAAAACTCTCGTACTGTTGTGTCATTAAGAGGTAATCGTTATTCATGCCACGACTCGAATGTTTAGTTCCACCTTGTGGTCGGTATTTTTTTGAATTAATGATTCTATTGACAATTTATTAGCGCTGTGCGCTGCCCGTCCTGGTGCGAATTGATTCTCATACATCAACAAAATCAAACCATCACCCCCCAATATTCTCCGTACTGTCTATCATACGTTCTTGCAATGCTTCTTCTAAGAAATCAATGTCAACTCAAATCATACCCCCACCCAGCCCAGCCCCCACTGGCTCGGTAAAGATTACCTATGTCCTCCTAACCCTTTATTTTTTTGACAGAGTATTTATTTTGTAAGGTAAAATGGCTGATTGAAAAATTCTGGGGATAAAAGAATGAAAATGAAACTCTGTTTCGATGCTCCGTGCAATGTTACCGCAACATCTAACGCCCATACTCATGCCACTCCAGATGGCCTAAAAGGAAAAATAACACTCCTCATGATCGTCCCATTTTTCTGTCTATCGCAAAAAGAAAAGCAATTCAAGTAAAGCGACATAAAAACACGGCTAATATCCAACAAAGAGTTGTATCAATGTCCAATATGAATTAGCACGAGTTCTGATAATGGTTCTTACGATAACACATGTTGAAACATGTGCTGCGCTAAGTTCTTTGAAAAAAAAAAACCTACGCTAACAGATACCTTAGATCAGAGAGAGAGAGATTTTTTTTGTTTGATTTTTGAGCCATAAATTGCAAGCGGTAGTGTAGAGCGAATACAAAATTGCCTACAATCCTTAAACTTTGCTGACAATCAAGTTCTTATTGATTAAATACTTAACATTGTAGCTCTGTGGAAGTTATATAAGATCTTTATCTGCGAGCTTTCCAAATGTCATTTTTCTTTTGGTTGTTATTTATAATAACGACAAATTTTTCTACGTCTCGCTAGTTATCAATTTGTCGCCTATTTGGTTAAAGTCACCCGTACGTTTTCCCTTTGCTAAAAGTTTTTGCAGAAAACTCATCAGAAAGGTGAAGTCAACAAATGTCTCAATTATTGGTGGCAGTGAATTATTAAAAGCTCTCATACGAAGAGTTTTCTTTTTGAAACGACTTGATTATCGGCTTATAGTCAATTTCAGATATTTTCGCTTCAGCAGACCTTCTACAGCGGCGAGAGAAAAAAAACATTTTCTATTGATATCAGGCAGTGAACCCCAGCCAAGTGGTTTGATAATTGAGGAGATTATTTCTTTCGTTTGCATACAGCGTTCTATACCAAAATTCAATCAAAGTGTTCTTGATATGGTTTGTC
Source organism: Pocillopora damicornis (assembly GCF_964200805.1). Lineage (NCBI taxonomy): Eukaryota > Metazoa > Cnidaria > Anthozoa > Scleractinia > Pocilloporidae > Pocillopora > Pocillopora damicornis. The sequence continues at coordinate 10,521,421 of NC_142671.1, forward strand.
TCGAAATGGTTTATGGGGCTTCTTGGCAACCTCATCCATGACTATTTCGTCACTTAGGCTCCTTATAATGTATTCGCAACCCTCTGAATGTGGCTGAATGACGCAGTCCGCAAATTTCCTCATGTGACTTTCCAAATGAGTCAGTGGCGAGGATCCTTGTGATAAAACCTGATAATGAAAGTCTTTTTCATTGAAAATCTTTTTATGTGCCTAAATTCTGGCCTTAGTATCATTTTGCACTTGCCAAATCCGCAGCTGACCAATCATGTTCGCGATGGCCTGATTCGGGGTGCTTTGATACCTTGCAACGTCTCTCTCGGCTTTGTCAGTTCTGTCCCAGGCTTTCTCGGCAAAGAGTTTCGACGCTTCCCGTCGTTTCATTCCCGGAGAGAAAATAAGATTGCCAATCCTCAAAGGGTATTAGTGAAAGAGACAGATTATTTACACAATTTTCGTTTTCACAAGTGCTCAGGTTCCGATATTCCTGCAGCTGATTCGCATTGCGTGTCGCAGAAACGAAGCTTGAAGTAATCAAAACGACCAATCAGATGTAGTGGGAATGCCACATATGTGATTTGAATGTGAAAACGCGTATTCAGCTTCGAGTGCAGAAAAATATACGTGATCCACGCGCGGTTGCAAGAGTTACACGAGTTTTCCAGACGAATCGCAGAGTACTACAAAGGAAAATAAATGCAGGGCTGGACTATTTTCGACAAAAAGCAAAACAATTCTTTACTTCAACCGACCTTTATATTGAAGTCCAGAGTCTATCATCAAGCGCAGTGCCTGCCATATTTGCCACTTGATCATGCCATACAGCTGCAGCGGTTTGTCGGCGTAAGCGTCTGTTTCTGTGGTATCCACCGCTTTCGCCCCCTATCGAGTTCGCCCCCTCGAGTTCGCCCCTACCTTATACCGTGTTCGCCCCCCACACTTTTCGAGTTCGACCCCATCAAGTCGAGTTCGCCCCTTGATTGAGTGATATCCAGATGAGTTGATTCGTAAGTTGATGAGTAAATTCTTCAGTCTTAATTTCATAAATAAAGCTAAACGGGTACAAGTCTAACTACTTAAGCAATGCTGTCGCGATGAAAGCGTGGTTTGCATCTTCTCAAGTCTGGTTGTTACGATCAACACATTTCGTGTTCGTTAGATAAACCGTGTGGTTCTCTTTATCACAATTCAGTGTATACAGTTATTTCTGGTAACCCCAGATCCCATGCGGAGTATTTAGTTGATTCCGTCAACCCAGTTCCCAAGCAGGTTCCACGCAATTGCCGAAATTCAAAATGGTCGTCGCTGACGTGACATTTGGCACATTCTGCTAATGCCTTCGTCACAAATCAACTCATCTGGATATCACTCAATCAAGGGGCGAACTCGACTTGATGGGGTCGAACTCGAAAAGTGTGGGGGCGAACACGGCATAAGGTAGGGGCGAACTCGAAGGGGCGAACTCGATAGGGGGCGAACGCGGTGCAATTCGTTTCTGTAGCGATCAGCGGATTCTCAGCGTATAGAGCCCAGCCCTCCGTGAATGCAGTGCCATTCAACCAGCTAATAACATCCTCGCACTTGTCATGAAATAACTCCTTGAGACCTTGACTCTAGTAAACCAAACAACGACAAAACGCTGAGGCACTCGAAAAGACGGTTCCAATCTACGTCTGTTTATTTATCACTAACCACGGCAGGATACATGAATATATCTTATTTGTATAAGTTTACTGGCGTTCCAACGCAATGGGTGCATATATTGTCAAAGAGAATGTAAACTGAAGAGAGAAAGAAGATCAGCAGTATGCAACTGCAACGTGGCGATCCATGTAGAAAGTAACTACTCATGATCGATAACAGGCTTTAGTATATACTAAACCATTGGAGAGAGTGGAATGGTTGCTCTGGTTGGCTATTTAAATTCCGAGCATTTGCGCGGGATTTGGGTCCTAAAATATTTTAATCTTTGCAGGATTAAATGAATTAAAATCAGCTTTCTTAACACTTGAAAAAAGTGATGGTCTCTACATTTGTATGCATTGTAGACTACAAGCAGTCCCTCCTTTTTGGCATGGTCTGTCGCACAAGTAAAAAATGTCAGAGAAAAAATTGTTATTGCACCGCAGGGAGCTGTAGGAGTGATGTTGATACAATGTGGTGCATTGACATCAATTTTTTTTTCACTTATTCTTTTTGACTTACACCACAGTCTGCCAAAAAGGATGGACTGCTCGTAGGTGGTATTCATGAGAATCTCCCATCAAAACTGACTTTATCTGGAATACCTCTGTTTTAGTCATACCAACAGTTGAACATGGATTGACAATGGAAGTCCCATCTGTTTCTTCGAAAGTTTGTTAGTGCAGATGTAGAGAAGATTTTTTCTTTGTAGATTTACACAATTTTTATTTTCAGCCCTTGCAATGTAGTGCAAAAGGCACTGAGACAAAAGCTTTTTTCATTTAGCTTGGATGTTGAAAATACTTGAAGACTCTAATCTCTCCTCACATTGGTTAGTCAATATCATTGTAGTGAAAAATTAATTTTGAAGTAAATCAATTATTCATATTTATACTCTAGGAAAACTTAGTTTTTTCACTTTTTTTCAAGCAAATTGCATATTAAATGACTACTAATTTTGTGAAGTGCTGGTTTGTTTGTTTGAAGATTTCCTTATTTTGTTGTGGTTAAGTTGTTTATCAAAGCACACAAATGATGTTTTCTCTACTTAAAAAGCTAAAGTTACTCATGACAAGCATTTGTTTGAGCCCTTGTTTCCTTGCATATATGACAAACTAGAGGTTAGAAGAGTATAGAGGATTATACAGACAGGAAGATTGTGACCACTCGCCTGGTAACAATGACACACCCAACTCCCAGACTTCAGGAAAGTTCCTCTTGTTTCATGTTGTTGTCCATTTAATTTTCCGTGTTCCTGGGCTTCCAACCCTTCTTATAATCAAACTCACCAGATTTTAATTCTGCCTTGAATAAGTTGGCAAAGTGGTACTCCGGAGTTATACCGTTCTAAATCTCAGCATTTTTATTTTGGGTTTCAAAACCCTCAAAACAATTTACCAATATTGTTGAGAATGTGTTACCAGTAGGAGCCTGATGAACAGTGCATGTTTGGTAGAAGCAAATCAAAAGCTTGCTGCAGTCACTCACGGCCAAATCAAAATTATCACAGATACTGATTTTATAATCTTGCCCCTTCTCCGGCAAACCGACATTATTTAACTTACTCAAATCAACGCAAGACCATTACAAACTTTATCTCACCGAAGTCTCAGTTTGATTGCAGCATGTACTCACTAAATCCCTTCTTGGATGTCTGGTTTTGCAGGCTGCAAAAAAAGTTGCTGTATCTTCGATTCCTCAAAAGAGGCCGCGATTTACAAAGTTTCACAGTTTCACATTGACCTTTTAGTTGATTGAAGCCATTCGAAGGCTGGACTAACAGCTTAGGAAAAGGTCCTGAATACGGTACGCAACACAGTGTTAACATCGTGCCTATTGCTTACCTGAACAGTGCAAATGTAAATCTTTCACTCACTCTGATAGAAGTTATTTAATGAGAAGAAAAAAATTGAATTACATGCTAATCTACATTCAGTCGAAAATTTAATGAAAGAAATTAGGTAACACACAACGACACCACGAACCACAAACTCGCCGCTATGTTAGAGCCGACCGCGTGGCGTCGGACAAAGAATCTTGTCGACTTTCGGTACCTTATTACCCACACTAAACAACATGAAAAGTATTCAAACGTTAGCCATTGACTTTCTCAGATTTAAAAAAATTGATGGAACACAGTGAGAGTAAGCCCCGTTCAGATAACATCAGCGACTGATGTCACCTTGCATAACTTTGCTTCGATCACGTCCTTCTCTCGTCCAGCAGCTCTGCGATTAAAGCTTCTCCGCCGGGCTCGTGGAGCCGGAGACTCGAGAAAAACATGTTTCTTTACGACTGACACTTTCTGTCATATGTCCGGGGACTTTTCCCAAAGCCAACAAAGCGTTGATGAGAAGTAAGCTATCAGAAACGAATTCTGGGCACCCTTCTCCGTTTGTGGCTTCGTAGCAAGTCTTCACTGTGTCGCACAACGAAGTAACGCGTTTCTTTTTAAATACTGTTTTAATACGCCAATCAAACAGACGGTCATATAGGGCTTGAAAAAATCACCAACCAAGGAAGAGTTTTTATAAGGGAATTAGCCTCGTCTTGAGGGATAGACGCGTAGTCACGCTACCCATTCCGTGGGTTTGGTTTACTTTAGAGTATTTCTTTTCTAACCGTATTTTGAAATAATACTTTTGATTAATGTGTAAATTGTGCGATGTCTTTGCAATGAGACTTTCATCACAAGTCAACTGTAAAAGACCACGAGTCTTTCTTTTTCCCCTGAAACTGGTTTGTTCTTCGTTATTAACATTGATGATATCAGGTACTTCACGCCATTTCACTACTAACTTGAGAGCAGGCCCTCATTATTAGCACTTCGACCTGAACATCTCTTCGCCCACAGGAAAGCACGAGGCCTTTATTCTCTGTCGGTCAAAAATCACTCACCCGAACTCCTCACTGTCCCCTGTAGGGAGAGGAGAGAGTTAATGCGAGTGACTTCAGGCTGTCTGAGTGTCAGGGCTGGGGTACATTTACGAGAACCTTAAGCCATAGAAAGAGCAAGATCTCGTAATGAATACAATAATAGTAGATAACAAACTCATTCATTTTTTTCTCTTTATTCAGTTATCAATATGATTATCATTTTCTAATTTTTTTTCCAACAGGTACGATAAGCTATTTGCATCATGTAATCTACTTACAATACATAAATTAAAGTAATCAAAATATTAATGTTCAGAACAGGAACAAGTCGAAAGAAGGACATTCTAGAGCCCACCAAAGTCTCATACCCAGACGTTCCACGGCCTACATTTTAGTCACAGTTACAGGGTGAGATCTGGATACAAGATTACCCCCCCCCCCCCCACCACAATTGGAGAAGGAGGTGATTCGCTGTCGGTCAAAGATCGCTCACCCGAACTCACTACTGTCTCCCGCCGAACTCACTACTGTCTCCCGTAGGGAGAGGAGGTAGTTCAAGCCAGTGACTTCAGACTGTCTGAGTATCGGGGCTCGGGTACATTTACGAGAACCTTAAGAAAGGGCAAGATCTCGTATTGAATACAATAACAGTAGATAACAAACTCATTCCTTTTTTCCTCTTTATTCAGTCATCAATATGATTATCATTTTTCATTTTTTTTAACTAGTAAGATACGCTATTTACGTCACATAATCTACTTACAATACATAAATTAAAGTAATCAAGATATTCATGTACAGTGCACATTTCATCTTATCATTATAATTATTTCTAAAAGT